>NW_022639518.1:512502-529343 GCF_010583005.1 Odontomachus brunneus | reverse complement strand
GACCTTGTCTTTGACCTCAAGGTCATTTTTCGAGGTCATTTCAAGGTCAACTTTTTTTAATGGAAATCCCCATTTTTTATTCCAGAATCGGAAAGAGCGGGAAAATTTACATTCAGATATGTATTTGACCCATGGGTCCAAGGGACCCCTCAAGGTCATTTCAAGCTAACATTATTTGAGCATAGTAATGAATCACGAGGCAGGTGGCTTGGTGAGAAACGTTTTAGACAAAAGATTTAAGGTTTTGACCAAGCGATTAGATGGTGACCTTGTCTTTGACCTCGAGGTCATTTTTCGAGGTCATTTCCGTTTAAAAGTTCAAAGTTGACCTTGAAAAGACATCTCAGGATATGTCAAAGGTCGAAGTCAAGGTCACCAATGAATACCCCGTTCAAAACCCTACAGCTTTCGTCCAAAACATTTATCTCGAACATTCGAAAAAAAAAGTTGATCTTGAAATGACCTCGAAAAATGACCTTGAGGTCAAAGACAAGGTCACCATCTAATCGCTTGGTCAAAACCTTAAATCTTTTGTCTAAAATGTTTCTCACCAAGCCACCTGCCTCGTGATTCATTACTATGCTCAAATAATGTTAGCTTGAAATGACCTTGAGGGGTCCCTTGGACCCATGGGTCAAATACATATCTGAATGTAAATTTTCCCGCTCTTTCCGATTCTGGAATAAAAAATGGGGATTTCCATTAAAAAAAGTTGACCTTGAAATGACCTCGAAAAATGACCTTGAGGTCAAAGACAAGGTCACCATCGAATCGCTAGGTCAAAACTATGCAACTTTTGTCTGAATGATTTTCTCGGAAAATGCGATCCTGGAAATTTATTTAAGGGTACTGATACTTTTATTACACTCTGTATGTCAGTGTACCAAGCCTCGCTATGTTTCGTAGCTATGGGCGGAAGGACGCGGCGAGATGCGATTCGCGAGTGTCATAGTCGCACGTCGGCCAAAAGCATTTTTCTTTCTACTGCCGCTTTCTGTACGCTGATTTGTTGAGACAAAATAATTAATTTTTCAAAAACTATTGCGAATATCGCAAAATGGCATAGGACTTTCTTGCTCACCTCAATCCGTTCTACATACTTCCCAAGGGTCATAATGGAGGTTCGGGACACCCTGTAGACGCATTCACATTAGACTCCTGTTATGACGGCCTTCCGCCAGAATTTTGCACTGAATTCCGCAACAATAATTATCAAAATTTAGATGACGCTTATAATAAAATCATCTCTGCTGTAAAATGTTTAGAACGTGATCGTGCCCGTCGTCGTGGTGCGCGAGGTCAGTTATCAGCGTTCACCGTACCTCCGCCGCCGCGCCGCGTAAATCAGGTGACGCGCGTACAACTTCCGATCTCTATCTTTATGCACGCGGTCGCTCCTTTTTCTCCTCGCACGACAAACGCCTTCCCTACCGAAATTTGCACATATTGTAAGAACATGTGTCACCCGATTTCCGTATGCCGAAAAAGGCAGCTTAATAATGCTCAGAAGGAGCAGTCCTTCCGCCCGGGAAACGCTTAAAAGGTCTCGGCCGAGGAAGAGAGTCAATCGCACGCCCGCTATATCCTCTCGAGAGCAACACTTAAACATCTATGTTCTCCGCTCCGCAACCGGAGACGTCCCAACTATAGAGTTGCTCTCTCTTCTTTTCGGGCCCACTGCGTTTATGCTGGACACTGGAACGCAACCCAATATCTTAAAAATTGACACTCTTCAACCTAATGTTTATGTAAACCCCCGTCATATCACCCAGCTAACCGGAATTACTGAAAACGCCGTTAGCACGCTTGGGACCGTCAAAAGCGACCTCCTCCTCGTTCCTATAATTTTCCATATCGTTCCCGACGACTTCCCTGTCATACAACAAGCGATACTCGGTTCTTCGTTTTTCCCCGAGAATTACGCTCGAATTGATTACGGAGCGAACGCTGTGTCGTGGCGAAACCAGCGTTTTCCGTTCAAGTCTCACAAGAGCATTGTAGTCCCAGTGCGAACGAATGCTGGATTTGTTATCCGAATCTCTAATCCCGAGATTAGAACAGGCTATTTGCTTCGTCTTTACTCCATAGGCGGAGTTTACGTCGGCGATTCATTGGTCACATATATTAATAGCAAGGGATATGTCCGCGCTATCAATACGACCGAGCAAGAGGTCGAAATACTAATACCCACGATACGCCTGTGTGAGGTCTCCCAAATTTCCGAACACTTTCTAGATGTATGTGTGAATGTCGACTCCGCTCTTAGCAATCGCGGAAATACCAGACCGTCTAAACCAAGCGCTGTCGCGAAATCACGCAACTCTACCAATTCTTGTCCTAGCGAATCTCTTATAAATAACAAATCCCTTAAATCAAAATCCGCTAGACCTCGCCAAGCGCAATCAGTTATGTCGATTCGCGAATCCTCTAGTGACAATCTTGCAGAATCTTTCAATCTGCTATTCGCTCTAGGTAGCGTTCTACAGAGATCGAGCCCATCGCCTCCTGAATCCTTCATTGATGCCGCTCCTAATTCATAATTCTATTTTGCCGGAGACATCGTCTGCTATTTCTTTAAGCGACGGCCCGACTCTCAACCCTCCTAATTCTCCGTATCCTATTCTGCGTATTTCTCACTCCAAGGCTCATTTCTCTAAACCGCGCAACGTCCATCACTGACTTCTTCAAAACCATTGAATCCTTCGCTGCATCTTGTAAGGGAAAGATCTCTACAACGTCCTTCAAGCCTACTGATCCTTCTAAATTACAAACGATCCAACCGTCCCTTAACCACGCGAGCGACGACGTTGTAGAGTCACTTAACTTTCCATTTGCAATAAATAGCGATCCTCGAGAACCGAGCCCATCGTCCTCTGTATCTTTAAATATTGCCACGGCAGTTCCTGATTCTAATTCGCCGGAGGCACCGTCTACTATTTCTTTAAACGATAGCTCGATTCCATATTACACTGACTCTCAGTTTTCTACTCTACACGTTCCTTGCACTGAAATTCTATCTCGTGCAGCGCACGATGATGCGCCTCACAATAATCTCAAGGAGAGTCTTATATCTTCAAGATCGTCATCCACTGAATCTTCCAATTCTTCCTCTGTGAATTCTCTAATCCAAATCTAACTCCAAATCCAAACTTAATTCTAATCCACAGAAGGTCTGTTTTACTTCTACAAATGACGATCCCAACTTAAAACTCTCAGACTCTCCTACCTCTCGTAATTCATCCTTGAATTCCTCCGAAATTGCAAATGCTACTTCTTCTAATTCTTGTCTCTCTCGCGTCAATCAAATTCTATCCTTCGGTTAGATCATCTAAACCATAAAGAAAAGGATACCATACACACTTTAGTAATAAACCACAGTGATCGATTTCATCTACCCGGCGAACCGTTAGGAAAACTTCCTTAACTTTCCATAAAACTTTCACCTCCGACGAGATCCTGGTTCAGACGATGCAATATCACTTTCTTCCTATCTATAAAGAAGAAATTTCAAAACAAGGGGATCTTTTGAAAAACGATATCGTTACTACCTCCAGTTACCCTTACGATTCTCCTGTCTGGATCGTGCCGAAAATCCTGATTCCAACGGAAATAAGCGCTGGCGAATAGTCATCGACTACCGCCACTTAAACGAAAATACAATTGGCGACGCGTATCCTTTACCAAACATTTGCTACATACTCGACTAGCTTGGTGGCGCTAAATATTTTTCGGTTCTCGACTTGATAAGCGGATTCCACCAAATTCCCATAAATCCTGATAGCGTTTCTAAGACCTTTTCTACTCTTCACGGGCACTACCAATTTGCCATTCGGTCTTAAAAATGCTCCTGCTACCTTTCAACGCCTTATGGATCAAATCTTATCCGAGTTACAAGGCATGGAGTTATTCGTTTACATAGATGACATTGTCGTGTACGCGTCCTCCCTTCAACAGCACCACTCAAAAATCAGAATTTTAATGGACTGTTCTCGGAAAGCTAATCTTCTCCTTCAACCTGACAAATGTTAATTTATCCAACACGAAGTGATCTACTTAGGTCACATAATTAGCGAACACGATATCAAAACAAAACAAAATCTCTGCCATTAGCGACTTTCCTATTCCTAAAAACGCGAAAAACATTAAACAGTTTCTCGGATTGTTCGGTTAGTATCACCACTTTATTCCTGATCGCGCATCGCCAGTCTCTTATCCAAACTGCAGAAAAAGAACGAGTCTTTCTCATGGGGATCTGAACAACAAAAATCTTTCGTAATTTTGAAGAACGTTTTATGTAACGAGCCTGTACTCTGATATCCAGATTTCTCTCAGCCGTTTGTCCTTACAACTGATGCCTCAAAATTTGCCATTAGTGAAGTACTCAGCCAAGGACCCATTGGTCAAGATTTATCAATCGCATATGCCTCGCGCTCTCAATTCCGCAGAACAAAATTATTCCACGATTAAAAAGAAACTCTTAGCTATAACCTATTGTGTGCATCATTTTTGACCATACTTATAGGGGCGCGAATTCATTTTAGTTGCTGACCATCAGCCTCTTACATGGTTGTATAGCGTAAAAGATCCTACATCTCGTTTCATGCGTTGGCGCTTAAAGCTCGAAGAATATATTAGGTTGTCGGAAAAGTCATGACGTATTTTTTCTATGTTTTTCAAAGGTCATTTATTTATATAAAGAATAAAGATAAATTAATGATATATTGCCCGTTTTGTTCGATAATCTTTTGCCATCTTTCAGTGAGCTTCATAATTCCTCGATCATAGAAGAACCTGTCTTTGTTGGCGAAAAATTGAACAAGGTGCTGATTTACAGCCTCATATGAATTGAACGTTATACCACGCAAAGAGTTTTAAAGAGAGCGAAACAAGTGGAAGTCTGATGGCGTAAGGTCAGGCAAGTATGGTGGGTGTGGCAACATATCCCATTCAAGCTCCAATAATTTTTGACGGGTGATCAAATTAGTGTGTGGTCTTGCGTTCTCGTGATGGAACACAACTCCTTTACGATTAACGAGTTCTGGACGTTTTGGGATGATGGATTCGTTCAAACTCTCCTATTGCCGATAGTACGCATTCGAATTGATTGTTTGGTTTCTTGACAGGAGTTCAAAAAACACGACACCTTTAAAATCCCACACTGAGAGCATAACCTTCCTCTGATGAATGTTTGCTTTCAATATCGTTTGAGGCAAATCATTACCAAGACCGTTTGCATGCATGTTTATACGCGCCGTCAAATGAACTTCTTTGAGTTCATGAGGAACCCAAATATCGAGCTTGCTTACGTATAGCTTCTTCAGGTGGTCGTGAACGCTTGAATGATGGATATTCAATGTTTCTGCAATCTCTCGTGTCATGTAACATGAGTTTGACTCGACCAATGTCTTTATTTTGTCGTCATCAACCTCGATAGGCCTCCCTGACCGAGGAGCATCTTTGAGATCAAAATTACTAGCACGGAATTTTGTGAACCATCGTTGGCACTGACGTTCTTGTATAGCATTGTAACCGTAAACTTTTCACAAGCTTGACGCGCGTTCTTCTCTTTACGGAAATAAATAGTTATATATGGCGAAAATGCATAGTTTGGTCTTCCATTTTCAACTTGTTATAAAACTGTAAAACTCAGCCAAATCGCTCAATTTTTTTTAATGAAGCTAGAACTGTCAGCTATCAAATGACAGCAATAACATAAATGCGAATAACTCTGTACTCCCAAAAATAAACTAGCGCTATCTGTTGCAAAAATGCGTCATGACTTTTCCGACAACCCAATAATTACAAAATAATTTACAGAAAGGGTTCTTTAAATCGTAACGCCGATGCTTTCTCTCGAAATTCACCACGCAAAGAATCAGCAGGAAATATTTCTCAAAATAATAACGCTTCTCCTACTTCTCAAAATTCTTCTAAATCCTCTCAAATTTTATTAATCGAGAAAAAACAGCTTCCTGCCCAATCTCCGCAATTGTTGGTAAATGATAACAATGAAAATTTCGATTTTAATTCTGATGCCAACATTGCAATCGTGTCACAAATGCATTTTCACCCACTCTCTCACTTCCGTTGATTACGAGAAATCTCCTGTTTCTGACCCATAACCGCTTACCATCCTTCTTATTCGAAAGAGGAGATAGTTAAACAGCCTGAGGCGTGTTACGATAGCGCGACTGACCTCGAACTTGACGAGTCACGCACGCGACCACGAAAGATAAGTCTCTGTTCGCGACCTGCTCCCAGCGCTAGTCGAGATCAATCTGCAATCGCTTCGCGTCTACGGAGCAATCAAGCAGTCACTCCCACTCGCACGTTTTCCGAAGTTCCTTCGCCTTTCGAGACTCGCAAATCTCTTGATAAAAACCCTCCCGAAATTTTTCCTAAATCGCTAAACTTGCCCTCTAAATTTCCTGGGTTTCCCGATGCATTTCCTAACGTAGCGCCCAGCGACGTACAGCCGCGCGCATTATCGTCGCGCTCAACTGACGCTCCGTCCTCCCAGCTTCCCTCCGGTTCTCCAACGCGCTCTCTTTCTCCGTCTCTTCCTCCTTCGCCCACACACCTTGCGTTGTCTTCACGCTCGAACGACGACGCAGAGACGGTATCGTTTCCAGCCAAAATAGCTGAACAAACTCTTCCTGACGAATTCTACGAACCACTAGAAGCCGCATCACAAAACGAGAATTATATACTTGAATCAAAATAAAAATCTGACGTCGAACCCGAAAACGAATTATGACCGTTAATAAATCCTACTACTCTCACTGTTCGTAAAAGTCGAGACGACATATTAGCTCACCGAGATAACAAAGTAGTGTTATCTACGGTAGATGCATACCTGGTCGACAGAGATGCTCAGCTCCTTGCAGAATTAAATAAAATGCCACCTTTAATCGAACTAACTCTCGGCCGTGGTCGCGCGTTCTTAATTGAGAACACTCGGAAAAATTTAATCGTTTTATCTGTCAAGAAACGACGATCCACTTTATTAGATCTTGATATTTTAATCGAATCATTCCGTTCCCTATTAGACATCTCATTGGAACTAAATCTAAAGTCTTTCCGTATCACGAAAACCAATTCACTATACGACATTAATTGGCTCACCGTGCTTGAGAAACTAGAGAGTATCTTCGCCGAGAGACCTGTCACTATCATTATAATTTGTTTAGGCATGACTACGTGTCCTCGTGAAAATGAACGCCCTACGTGTCCTACGTGAAAATAAACGCTCGCAAATTATAGCTGAAAACCACAATTCCGCGTTCAGTGGACATAAGAGCGTTATAAGAACTAATCCGACAAAATTTTTATTGAGAACAGTTCAAACCACAAATTAAAGAATACATCCGATAGTGCCATACCTGTCAGTTAAAGAAACTAGTCCGTCTAAAAACTCGTCAACCAATGATCCTGACCGATACTCCTAATGCCGCTTTCGACAAGGTTGCTCTTGACATTCTCGGTCCTTTACCTAAAACATAAAATGAAAAGGTTTACCTCCTCCCAATCTAAGATTTCCTTACTAAATATTCACTTTCTATTCCGTTAGCTCATTTTACCGCTAAGACAACCACCGCCGCTTTCGTTAATAATTTCAACTGCCGATTTGGTTGTTCTAAAGCTATTTTAACCGATTAAGGTACACATTTTACAGGTCGCGTAATGTAAGAAATCGCCAAGCAATTTAAGATTAAACATCTTAGAATCACCAGTTTCCACTCCCAATCTAATGGCTCACTTGAGTGATCTCACTACGTCCTTTGCAAATATATAAAATGCTTTATTGACAAGGAACGAAAGTGGGACTCTGTAATAGAACGTGTTAGCTTTGCGTACAATACCAGTGTTCACAAAAGTATTGGCTTTACATCGCATGAGCTTATCTTTGTTCGAACCGCCCGAATGTCCTCCAATCGTCCTACTACCTCTTTACTCGATACCTATCCCGGTTATCTAACCGATCTTTTCAACCGCATCCGTGATTTGCAAATCACCGCTAAACACAACCTGGCAAAAGTCAGATCAAAAACTTATCATGACTGTCGTCTTAATGAACAGAATTTCCAAATTGGAAGTCGCGTATTTTTATTAACGCACTTACCTCTCAAACTTTTCGATCAATATTCCGATCCGTACGAAATCCTCGAATTTCTTCAAGGCAACATTCGTAACATTCGAAAGTCATCGCACATGTATAATTAACTAGATCCTCTGGTGCTTGCGTTTGCCTACACACCAGGACCTTCGTTCACGGAGAAGGTCCCGTTATAGCATTTATTTATAAACTGCCCAAGTCACCAGACATCCACGGTTCCTGAAAGTACCACCATAGACTAAACCCGCGACAGAAATCAATTTTGCGACATCTACAATATCCGGAATAAAATCATGGTGAAGACCTCCGGTTACTTTAATCTCAAAGACTACCGATGACCATTTCTATTAAAACAAATCAGGACGATCTGTGACAGATACACATTCAAACTTGCTTTCACCCACCACAACCGCTTCAAAATCTACTGATCACCGTTATCAAACGATAAGTGCCTATTCCATCTTATGTAACATCTTAACAATATTGTGCGAACCAATCGATAGACATAGAATGAAATTATTCTATACTTTCTTTTATTATCCTTTAATGATGTGACTTCATCTTATATGAATACTAGAATAAATCGTATGCGATTACATTTTGATTTATAACGAAATCTGAATTCAGTATAATGCAAATTTCTCGGAATAATTCATTCGCTGAATACGCACGTATGTAGTCGAAACATTCAAAAGCCTTCAGATATTGTTTACATTAAAGAATGTATTAAACCTAAATTAACGTACTGTATAAAAATGTAATCGTTTAAAAGTGCGTTTAATATAAGTTTCGAAAAACACGGTTACATTAGTTTTAGCTAATCCGACTTTATATCCCGAGTTATATACACTTTAATAAATACCGATGCATTGTCACCGCTAAAAAGATAGCGCATACAATTAAACACAGTTGAGAAAAAAAAATTTTTTATAGCGTTTTGGTTAGTAAAATTTAGAATTTGCCATTAAATTTAATAACCTTAAAGATCGTTTATAATATCAGTACTAAAAGGCATAAAATAGTTATAATGTTTCATATTACCATGAAATCTTAGAAAAAATATGAAATTTTATGTTTTCTTTCGGTTTATTTTGTTTACACTATATATGATTTGCTTTTTAATTTTTATACTTAATTATGAAACATTATAACATATTGTTACGTGCGCGGAACGCGGAAATAAAAACAACACGGGGTTTCGCAGAACAAACAAAAACTCTATTTCAAACTATACACAAATAAGCGTTATAAGAAGTCGAGAGAAGTCAAGAGACAAGCCGTCAAGCGCAATCTCTCTCCAACTCCCTGTTGATACTTCGTTGCCGTGACAAACAGCTGATCCGTTGACACTTCGTAATAAACAGCTGACCGGAGCCGATCGACTCTCGCGAACGGCAGCTGACTCGCGGTCGAGAAGTATATCAGGCGGCGCGCGTAACAATATTATGAAACATTAGAATTCTTTTGATGTTAGTAACACGGAATTGAGAGCAAACTGCAGAAGCCTCGATCGGCAACCGCGACGAGAAGCGTATTCATAATTTGATTTTCCGTAATTTCACGTTTTAAATGTAATAATTTGGTTAACAACTTTCGCAACTTAGTTAAATAAAAAGGAAAATAACTAGTATATGTAATTCTATCGACGTCACTAGGCGATCCCTTAAATCCTGTCATCATGAATTATCTACTACCATCCCCCACTAATCCTTACTCCTACCCCTTAAACTAAGATTCTGATAACCCGGAAATCTGGAACACTAGTGATTTGCAACTTACCACCATCTACTGCGCACAGCGTGGATGCTGGATGGACGAGCTCAACATTGAAATCAGCAGTTACCCTGCCATTGAGACGATTGAGCCTCTCGCTCGACCTACGAAAATATGAGGACGTTCGTTCCAATAATGAGAAAACTATCCGGCGGATCAGAGTAATTTGGGACATCAACGTCAGAATCATCGAACCATCCACCTCCTAGGAACGATATTTTCATCCAACGTTCAACTAGGACGGCGATCGTTAAAGCAATAATCTGCGGGACTACTAACTGGACGTTTTAAAGGTGCATGGCAACAACCCGCTCCACTGGAGACTGTACGCATGCTACTCGTGCTCGGCTGATGAGAACATCCGTCAACCGTTTGCTAGCCAACATCGAGGAGAAGCTCAAAAATTGTGTCTGGTCAGCTAAACTTTGACGACACAACTCACACATCGCCATCACATCAACCCGCTTCGCTGCGCTATGCTCTTCTTAAGGATGGGGGTGTTACGTCCCGAGGACCTCGGAACGTCTTTTTTCGCATTACTCTCCTCCCCTCCCTTTCCTTTCTTTTTTCAATTTGCTCTTTTCTCTTTTATTTCCTTTTCCTCTAGTGCTCTTTTCCTCCCTTGGCTTCCCTCCCTTTCTCATTTCGTCGCCTTATTCCGCCGAATGTGAATACATTATCAACTATTGGTTATGCACAAAATAAGAAATAGATAATTTTAAACATCCCACGTATAAAATTATCAGATTATTTCTAGAGTCAAATTTAATATCTGTATCTTATCACCGTGTGACTTTTTAACTTTTTAATGTATTGCGCATTTTGTAACACCATTCACTGCTGAGTTTTGCGTCTTAGTCCCGTGAGAACGGATATGCATAATCCGTCTCTCATTGGACACCAAAAAACAGGAGAACACCAGCCGCGACAAGGCTCATCAACGTTCTTACCGAAAAACCGTTGACCCGGTACCTCGCGAGAAACACGGAGAAGAACCTGTGAGCGCGGGTTTCTAAACCGCGGCAGTTAGTTATCATCGAATCTTTGCGCGGAATCCTTCAAAGACGTTCGCGATTATTCATTCAAAAATTTTTAAGTCATCATCGAAATCGCGAGAGACGGTCATCTTTTTAAATTCTTCTATGTCTTATCCCGGTAGGTTATAAAGAAGGTCGAACTCCGCCATTGTTTCTTTTCAATCTACTCAATTCAAATATTTCAACGTCTAGTTGCACCCTTTACATCAGAATAATCTCTTGTCCGTTCACAAGCGATCTTATTCGCGTTCCGTCGCGAGTGAAACATCCTACAACAGTGATCCAAACCTAGTGTGTGCGAGTGAATATTACTCAGGATACTATTCAAAATCTTCTTGAGATTCGATCGAGACAAGAATCCCTCCAAGCGACCGCGCCAACCAAAGGGGGATACTTAGTGTGCTTTCTCCGTTCTCGCAAGGTGCCGGGTATCGAAATCAGTTCACTGATCGCCGTAAGAGTAAATTTCTTCATATCCATTGTACTCGGCGTCTAGTTAAGCGCGCGTACCGCCTCGACAACACAATCGAGATATTACCATTCTCGAAGAACGTTTAGATTGTACATCGCGAGCTCCCCCATCAATAACCTCATCTAAGTTCCTTTTACTCTTCTATTTTATTTTGTAATTTTTCGTTCATCCTCTCCCATTCCCTAACTTGTCTCGTCGACCCAGTGCGAAATATCCTGTAAGGGCGAGCGCTTGCGTGACTTCGTAGCTCGACACCTAAAACCTAGCACGGCGGAGTCGTTCCCGTCGTGCGTGTCACGGAATCTTGCGGGGATGTGACAATATGTTATGATTCATACTCAACCGGATAATAATAGTCTACCGGATTTTCAAATTTCAGTAGTACCTCGTTATAAATTCGTTCTCTTCCACATATATTTTTATTTGTAGTATTTAGAATCTGCTCTACATTACAGCGTATTGGGCAATTACGCATCACTTGCGTACAATGTAGCTCAATATAGCTGATCGTAGCACTATTTTCAGTATTTTACATCTACGCTTGCAATGAGCGGTGATTAGAAACCGTTTCTAATAGCGGAGAGAAATTGTAGTATAAGTCCATTTCATATCTATAGAACCCCAAAACTGGTTTTGTAATGAGATACTACTGTATTTGTTTCATTCTATATATCCGCTTTCTATGTGATTTTTTGAGTATTTAATAAGTCCTTGAAACATTGTAAATTGCATAATAGAATATCAAAAGTGATCACAAAAGTGATTTTAACTTTTAGGCTGCCGGAATTTTTTCATTAAAAAAGAGGTTTTTTTTCTCAAAAATTTTTCTGTGTAAGTAACATACACATGGCGCAGAATTTTGAGATTTGTGCAGAGCCACAAAAGTGGCTTTCCCGGCAGGGGACGCACGATCAAATATAAAAATTTTCTATTTTCTTAAAAACAATATATTTGGGGGTTTTGATATCGTTGATTCCAATTCTGAGCATAGATTTATGAAACTTTGAGTCCTAAGCGCAATATTGACAACATAAATAAATATAAACATATAGATTCATGCAGTCTTTTTTGTTTGGTTTCTTCATGCTTGTTTTATAATTTATTTACCTTTTATATTTTTAAACTTTTTTCATATTTTTTAACATTAAATTTTTTTAAATATTTAATGATTTTTTTATGTTTTCTTTTGTCCGTAAATATGATAAAGTTTCTTTCAAATAATAATTTTCAAAGCAGAGTATTATGCATAACGGATCATTACAATTAGTACTGCGACGCTACTCGCAAACGGAATTTCGCGAGCGACGGCAAACAGTCGCCTGTTAGCCGCGTCGACAAATTGCCGTCGGCTCCCGGACACGCCACTAAGATATCCGCGATAGTTGGACGCCAGATGCGGAAAGGCCGCACCACCTCGATAGACGCGAGAGTCGATAATTATCGCGAAAATCGCGCGTCCCGGAACCGTCGGGACCGGTAGCTCTTAGTAGGTTAAAGTCGGAGACGGGATGGGTTAGGAGAAGGCGAAATCACTTGACTCGATTTTGACAATAGAAATTACGTTTATTCAGGGACTCTCGCACGTCCCGATATTCAGTCCGCGATATAAAGTCGTAACGGTAGCGCTCCTCGGGAAGCGGTACTGCTCGCGAAACGCCACACGAAGCCCGAGGACGTTTCCTCGGGCGAGCCTTTGGTAAAGGTGTAGAAAAAGGGCGCCACCTCAGATCAGCCTGATCTTGACATATGTCATAGAGGTCACCCTTCTGAGTGACCTTCTGAAGATTTTAGCCGTCGCTCATTGTTTGTTAAAAAATTATTGATGAAAGAAGTCCGAAAAATATATTACAATTTTTCGATACTGTATACCGTTAACGAGCAATATCGAACTTTTTAACAAACAATGACCTATTAAGCGTCAGTCATTCTTTATTAAAGTGTTCAACTTTTGTATTAATGTGACAACAGAAAACACAAAAATTAAACACTTTAATAAAGAATGACTGACGCTTAATGTAACGATAGGTTGGGTTAGGTTAGTTTTAAGGGAGTGTGCGGGGGACGTAGCCTCCCGCTAGTTGTTCGATATCGCACTTATCTTTCGATATTGCTCGTTAACGGGACACAGTATCGAAAAATTGTAATATATTTTTCGGACTTCTTTCATCAATAATTTTTTAACAAACAATGAGCGACGGCTAAAATCTTCAGAAGGTCACTCAGAAGGGTGACCTCTATGACATATGTCAAGATCAGCCTGATCGGAGGTGGCGCCCTTTTTCTACACCTTTACCATAAATTTTTGGAGCAGATGGTCAATCTTACAATTCTCGGCGACGGCCCTTGCGTCGGCGGCGGCGTCAGCGGTGGCGGCAGCGGCGGCGGCGGCGTCAGCGGTGACGGCAGCGGCGGCGGTCCTCTCTCTCTCTCTCTCCGCTCTCTCTCTCCCTCGCTCCGCTCCCTCCTCGGTCGCTCTCTCACTATCTCTCTCCGCACTCTCCCTCTCGCTCTCTCACTGTCCTCTCTCTCTCCCTCTTGCTCTCTCACTGTCCTCTTTCTCTCCGCTCTCTCTCTCTCTCTCTCTCTCTCTCGCTCTCTCTCCGCTCTCTCTCTCTCTCTCTCTCACTCTCTCACTATCGGCACGGTAATCGCAAGATCGCTCTATCTGTACGCGGCAACGGTTGCGGTAAGGCTGCCAGCTGATTTTTCCTGGGAGGATCGCGTATCCTCGCGGATCCTCCCTCGTCGCTGCCCCCCTCGTCCTGTGGTGGTCGGTCGTCGAGAATCGGCAGATTTCGGTAATCTTGTCTCGAGACACTTTTCGTCACGAGACACTGTTGTCATCGGGAGTTCGCCTGTTGTCTCTCTCGGCTCTCCCGTTTTTTTCTGCCGGGTTTTTCACGACGGCTGCTTCGCTAAAAGTAAACACAGCTGATTCGTCTAAGCGCGATACTGTGTTATAGCTACGGTAATTCCTCAGCGATAGAATATTCGCTATTGCTGAGCGCGCGATAATCCGCGATAATATATTTTAATCACTAAAGTACGAGAGTGCGATTCACCTGAGTAAGGGTAAGTATTCGCTGATGGTCGTCCGCTGCATCCTCGCTCCTCGATGTCCTCCGCTCCTCGTCCTGGAGGCCGGCAAGGGACGTCGAGGGGCACAAAATTCGGGACGCGCTGACCTTCGCATCTGCTCCGCTCGCAAAAATCGCTTCTTCGCTTTGTTCTAGATCTTCACAATAAACATTCGACGGAACGCGATATTTGGCAAGGTCTCGAAAAACCGTTAGCGACACGGCACGCGAAAAACATTCTCGCTAAATCGGTACGGGATTCTTGAGACGGGCGCCTCCACGGCTGCCACGTCACAGTACATATGTTTCAGCTATGTAAGTGCGAACAAGCGCAAAACGGGCACTGGAGAGACACGCATTGCTTAGGCTACATACATACATATATATTTAATATATTTAGTATTTTAAATACCACTAAAAATAGTAGTATTTTAACCCAACTAACTCAAGAGCCACAAAAGTGGCTTTCCCGGCAGTCTAAAGGTTAATATATTGGGTTGTGTAATAAGTAATTTAAGACTTTTTGAATGAAATGAGTGATTTTACATCCATCAGCGTAATTATCGCATAGTTATATTCTCATGTCAAAATTTCGCATAATTTCAGATAAGTATAATTCTGTAAAAGTTATCATATTTTAAAAAAATTTCTTTTTTTTTTTTTAATAAAGTTTGTATTTTAAAAAGCATTTAATAAATTTCGAATTTATCTTACTCCTCTCACCATCTGTTAAAAAATAAGAGACTATTGCGTTTTCAAAAGATGTGTAATTTGAATAAATTCTTTACAGATCTTATAATAAACATATTATAAACTTCTAATCACCGTTCTTTATATATGTTTGATAAATTATTTTCAGCATTAATGTTACTCAATACGTACTAAAAGTTTTCTCGAATGGTACATATGCTTATATGTTTGAAAGAGTGCGGAGTTGATATAAGTGATTGAGCGCTAGCAGAAATATCATAATAAGAAATACTGAAAAATTATTAGTAATTAAGTACTACCAGTAATTCAATTTTTGGCTAATACTTAATTTTTGTAAATACTGATAATAAAATCACTGTAAAATATTATGAATCTCCCTAATTGGGGAGGGAAGTCCGAGGGAGTGGGGCAAGTGTTCCTTAGCCTCCCCATGTGGGTAACAACATCACCTAAAGCCAAATACCTCCCGTGTTTTCGCGGGTAGGTTTTAGCGGAGAGACCATCTCCCATTTGGGGAGGGTAGAGACCCGCATAACCCGCGGCTCCCCCCAGCTGCGGGTATGCATAAAGCATTTCCTCTGGGTTAACAAAAAAAATGTTAAATATCATAATACAAATGCTTAACATTTCCGCATAGCATACAATATTTATGTATGTATATATGTATATATTGTGTCGTGGCAGCCCTGAAGATGCTCGTCACAAGGGATGAGTACCGACGCTTATCGATTTTTACGCGTGTCCAATATTTTGCGTCGCGGATACGTTTTGCGAACACGAAGTCGACATTCGGTTGCGTAACATTTAGCAAAATTTAGCAAAACTAGGTTCGGAAATGTGGATTAGTCCCGCGCCCGTTGATTTGTGTCACCTCCTAGTTCACTTTACCGGCCCGGGAGAGGAGGATGCGAAGGCCGAGGCGCATCGTCCGCCCTCGCCGAGAATCGCCGCTTAGAACAAGGTGAAAGGTAACGAACTTTAACTCTCGATCTCGCTAAGACATGTTGTCGTTCCAATCTCGGTTGCCGCTCGTGGTGTTTAACTTTTTAGCTCCGCTGCAAGACGCGTCGAGGAGAGACGCAGGAGGAGGGCCGCGAGAGACTGGCCGAGATAGGCGACAGACGAACAGCTGACGAGTAACAACAAAAACACCGAAGACAGCTAAGAGAAGAAGCTCCTTAGATACAAAGAAGGCTACCGCCAGTGCCAGTCTTACATGCTTATAGAACGACGCGCTTTCAGTAGAAGATCATGTGAAAAGCGTGTGAAACCGACTAGCTTCGACTCGGTGAACGTCGTATCGCGGCAAACACGCTTGAAAGAGAGTAAGAGACAGATAGTCGTGATGCCAGACATGTCCGTCTCTTTCTAATTACCGACAGCGCCCGAAGTCCGTAGCTCACATGTACGCGCGCTTGCGTGCGTCGCCGCGTGTCGCGCTGGTCAGTGCAACTTCTGGCGGCACTGGCGGTAGCCTTCTTATATTTATATATATATATATATATATATATATATATAAATATAATATATATATATATATATATATATATATATATATATATATATATATATATATATATATACAGGGTGTTCAAAAAGCCCCGGACCGGTGAAATATCTCGAAAACTAAGCATTTTAGAAAAAAATGTTTCAGA
>NW_022639518.1:506349-508468 GCF_010583005.1 Odontomachus brunneus | reverse complement strand
ACAGCAACGGTTTCGTTATCGTGCTTCGAAATTTCACTTTATGAGCCAGTAAACGTCTTCTTATAGTATGACATGATATATTTAGACCCTTTTTAAGTAAAACCGCTTGCCCGCCACGCAATGATAAACAAGGATTCTTCTCAAACACCCGTAAAATCATTTTGTCCTCCTTTTTCGTCGTTTTCTGCACAGAGCCACGATCCGGTAAGTCATCAACGTTTTTGACCTCGGAATAACGTTTCACCCACTTACTAACAAACGCCTTAGACTTCTTCATATACTTAGCAGCCGCTCCGCGCGACATTTTTGGTCCTTTCGGATGCGAACATAGAAACACAGCTTCGTAACGTGATGCGTACGCGGCATTCATGTTGAAATACGCCCTTTTGTGACGAAAGTCAAACGATAACTAAGGCTTTCTAGACAAAGCATCTTGGGAGAAGAGCCCCGCTATTGGCTCGCGTTCATATCCCTCCTCTAACGGTTTCGAGGAGAAAGTTTTGCCGTACACGCTCTTATCAAACATACTGTATATAGAATAAAAAAAATATATATAGAATATATTGAATTAAATAAATATATAAATGTGTATATATATTTATTCAATTGTTTATTTATTTTTATACTTTCTTTATTTTTCATTGTGTACTGAAAAGGGAGAGAACGATGCTTTTTCAGCACGAAAGCGTACGAAATGAACATAGCCAAAGAATTCACTAAGGCGTGCATGTAATAAAGTAATATTTTAATTCTTACCACATCTCCTATGAGTGTCTCCTATAATGAATAAACCATTAATTCATGTCCTAAAGTAAAAATATGTTCAGTATATAAGTGTGTATTCCTTATAAACATAAAATTATAAAATAATGAAGTCCACTCTTGGCCAACGTGTACGTTTTTCTTTAGTCAATGTGTCTTATTAAAATAAGTAAGAAATTTCTTAACAATTAAATAATAAAAGAAAACAAGGTTGAAATTATTTTAATTATAACAATATGCTCATGTATTTATGTTTTAAAAACGTACATGTTATTGCTCGACAGAAACCGCGAGAAGGTGGTGGTATCTTCCGTTAGGAAGGAAATGTCAACAATTATTACGAGCTTATAAAAATATATTATTACAAATTAATACAATATGACAATTGTAACTCATTGGATAGATATATATTTAAATATTAATATTATTATAATATGGAACAAACAATTGTTAATATTTCCTAATAGAAGCAGATATATAAATGAAGATTATGCAGCGAGAGCATTGCGATTATTTACATTGAATTAAACATTCATACCTCAAGTAGTATAAGGTGTAGTAAAAAGATATCCATTATTTTTGCATAAAATTGAAGGCTTTATTTAGCATAGTTAGAATGATCCGATTTAGGTCAAATATGCACCGTTTTGTTCGATAACTTGTTGCCATTTTGAAGGTAATTCCATTATGCCTCTCTCATAGAAACCCTCGTCTCTATTGGCAAAAAACTGGGACAGTCGATTTTCACAAGTTTCTCTTGAGACGAATTTTTCACCAGCAAAATCATTCGCCATAGACAGGAACAAGTGGTAGTCACTTGGTGCCAGGTCCGTACTATAAGGTGGATGCATAAGAACTTCCCAACCAAGCTCCCGGAGCTTCTGGCGAGTCACTATCGATGTGTGTAGCCTGGCGTTGTCCTGATGGAACACAATTCCTCTCCTATTGGCCAAAGCTGGCCGCTTCTGGGCGATTGATTCCTTCAGACGGTCCAATTGTTGACAGTACAGGTCCGAATTAAGAGTTTGGCCGTAGGGGAGCAGCTCATAGTGGATGATTCCCTGCCAATCCCACCAAACACACAGCAAAGCCTTCCTGACCGTCAATCCTGGCTTGGCCACCGTTTGCGCCGGCTCACCGCGTTTCGACCACGACCGTTTTCGCTTGACGTTGTCGTAAGTGACCCACTTTTCATCACCAGTCACCATCCGCTGCAGGAATGGGTCGATTTTGTTGCGATTCAGCAGCGATTCGCAGATGGAAATTCGGTCCATGAGGTTTTTTTGCGTTAACTCGTATGGCACCCATACATCTAGCTTCTTTTTGTATCCAGCCTTATTCAAGTGGTTTCAAACAG
>NW_022639518.1:505530-506339 GCF_010583005.1 Odontomachus brunneus | reverse complement strand
ATAAATAAATTTTTGTAAATATTTTTTAAATATTTTTTATTTTTTAAATATTTTTATATTTTTTAAATATTTTTGACATGTACAACATATATATCATCGATCGTTGCGTTATGAAAGGTATACATCACACGTGTTAATTACTCGGCCCAGTTACATTCCATTGTGTGCGAATAGGAATAATTATGTGTCCATCATTTCTTGAAACGTCTTGTTTCTTTTCTTCTTTTCTCAGGTAACGTTGAATGAACATTCTTCTATGTTGTTCCGAATGTCTTGCCAATTTTGTCGAATCATGTGCCAATTTTTTGCAAGTGCTTCTTTTAATTCTTAATTCACGGACGAGAACTGTAGAATTTTTATGATTCTTGAATGCCATTAACTTTCTTCTCGTATATATCCAATGACTTCTGACATTGATTATCTATGCAATAATTTAATAACGCTTCATTGTTGTGTTGCTTCAAAAAATCATTGGTACAAGTTTAAGTACGCCAATACAATCTCGCCTGCTATGTGTGTGCGCTTATAATATTTCTTGAAGTTACTCCCGTTCTCCTATATTACCAATTGCAATAGGAAGCAATACTTCATATTATCTTGTATATCATTGAGTGCATATTTTTGCAATATTTATTTTAATATTGCTCTAAGTTTTTTTCCACAAACTCCATACAAAACTACTTTTATTGGCCTTTCAAGTTATTCGAAGTGCTGTTTCCTTTTGTTTCTTACGTCACAATTCTTCAAAAAACACCAGTAGCACGGATTACATGATTATACAAGAATCGTTCGGAAAAACGTACACAATC
>NW_022639518.1:501810-505520 GCF_010583005.1 Odontomachus brunneus | reverse complement strand
ATCGACGAAACCAAAATTGCGCGTGATTAGCTGTTACAGTATCAAGACCACAAACACGATTCACATTTTCAGCCGCCTGACTTGCGTTTTCGCCTTTATCGAAGAAAAACTGTAAAATATGGCGTATTTTCTCTCTGCTGGTGTCCATTTTTTACGCGCGCTCAAACAATACTGAGTCAAACAATCACAAAACTGTCTGAGAAGTTTTTTTAGTACGAAATCTTATCTTTCTAACGCCATCTAGCGTAAACCGATTGCACTTATACAACGCGAGATACACATTACTAAAGCCATCTATTGGAAAAATAATGGATTTCTTTTTACTACACCTTATATATTTGTAATGGTATAGTGAAAATAGAAAATTATACAGTATTGGCGAAATACACAAGTTATATGAGTTGTGAAAAATTAGATAGAAAAGTACAATTTATTTACCACGGATTGCTATGTATTAATTTTTTACGTGTAGTGATCTGTGCAAAATAAATTGTTTCTTAGTATTAGTTTAAAAAAATAGGTATGTCAAATATTTAAGGCTTTTGCGTCGTTTTATCGCGGCGAATAAATTATAACTTTCGCTTCGTGATTAGAATCGCGTTATTCTTGCTTTGGAATCAGACGTTAACATTTCAATTCACTTCATCAGGGTAAAAAGCAACCACGTTTACGAAACGTCGGATTCTATATCAAGAACAACGCGGCTGTAATCCGGAAGCCAAATGTAGTAATTAATTACATGTTTGCTTCGCCAATTATTACAAAAATTACGTTTTTATTTATATTATTCAAAACAAGTTATAAAATGTTTTCATCTTACTAATAAATGTCAAATTTTTTTATAGTTTCAATCCATATAAAAAAGAATGGAACAATTTTGCAACAGCATTATGAAGAACAAAATTTACAGCTTGAAACGTTTTAACAGCCTTTTAACCTTATTTTCCTATTAAAATATATATTATGAAATATAAGATTATTTCCCTGAAAATTGACCATTTATTATGCATCCTCAACATTTTCTAGGTATTTTTATTTGAAAACATGTTTTTTGCGAAATACATTGCAACGGCTGAGAAACTTAAAGTTTTCTTTTTCAAATATTTCTTTTAAAATTGAAATATTTTGTTTTTGAAATAATAATTGCACAATTTTTTAATTAACATATTTTTAATTATTATTTATTTTCTTTAATTAAATAAATAAATTTTTGTAAATATTTTTTAAATATTTTTTATTTTTTAAATATTTTTATATTTTTTAAATATTTTTGACATGTACAACATATATATCATCGATCGTTGCGTTATGAAAGGTATACATCACACGTGTTAATTACTCGGCCCAGTTACATTCCATTGTGTGCGAATAGGAATAATTATGTGTCCATCATTTCTTGAAACGTCTTGTTTCTTTTCTTCTTTTCTCAGGTAACGTTGAATGAACATTCTTCTATGTTGTTCCGAATGTCTTGCCAATTTTGTCGAATCATGTGCCAATTTTTTGCAAGTGCTTCTTTTAATTCTTAATTCACGGACGAGAACTGTAGAATTTTTATGATTCTTGAATGCCATTAACTTTCTTCTCGTATATATCCAATGACTTCTGACATTGATTATCTATGCAATAATTTAATAACGCTTCATTGTTGTGTTGCTTCAAAAAATCATTGGTACAAGTTTAAGTACGCCAATACAATCTCGCCTGCTATGTGTGTGCGCTTATAATATTTCTTGAAGTTACTCCCGTTCTCCTATATTACCAATTGCAATAGGAAGCAATACTTCATATTATCTTGTATATCATTGAGTGCATATTTTTGCAATATTTATTTTAATATTGCTCTAAGTTTTTTTCCACAAACTCCATACAAAACTACTTTTATTGGCCTTTCAAGTTATTCGAAGTGCTGTTTCCTTTTGTTTCTTACGTCACAATTCTTCAAAAAACACCAGTAGCACGGATTACATGATTATACAAGAATCGTTCGGAAAAACGTACACAATCGGTGATATATTTGCGCCGATTATACGTTGCCCGTTGCACGTTGACAAGTGACAATGTGAGCGTATCCTCTTCTTTAACACATTCTTCTTCAATATTTATTTTTCTTGGAATTATCTTCGCTTAAAAGCGTGATGTCGTCGTGATAAAATACAGACAGCAACATGGACGTTATGAATCGTATCGCCATTATACGCAACAACTATCGCAATACTTTCCATGTAAAATATTTTATATCACAATTATTTGTGCAACATATAGATAAAAGTAACATTCCCAGATAATTCAGTTGACTCCATGCTTAGTTAATCCATTACTTGACTTAATATCTTGGGCGGTGTAATGATGATGAAGCGTTCGTATTACCTTTTCAAAGGATAACGATAACGACGATGATATATATGTGTATATAAATCTACGTATATATAAAAAATCCACATAGAAACAAGTCGATAACTACATATTAACATGTACACATTAACAGAAAGAAAATTTGAATTTAAAGAGAATATCTTGAGAGAATATGTAATAGAATACTTTCTAGACAATACTTCAAAATTTGTTGTATAGTTTCAATGCAGTTAGCAAGAAAGTTAATTCAATTCGTACAATTGTAAATAGTCAATTATATTTTTTTCACGAACCGAGAGCCATTCTTTCCTCTCAGAATGTACACTTTTGTGGGAAAATAACAATTTATAAATGTAAAAATGACACTTTAACATGGTGTCTTGATACAAACTTGATAGCACCATTTTTTTAGTGCAGATATTAATTTTTTCACATTTACAGGTACACTTTTTAATATATTGGAAAAATTGTACTTCGTGACATCGTTTAGTATATTTTCCATAAATATTTAAATATATTTTTCCGAAAACATTTGCATATTCATCATAGTATATCAGGTTTTCCACAAGCAACGTCAATTTTTATATGCTATTTTACAAACATACATTTCTTCTTTAGATGACGATATAACTAACTTATGTCTGTAAAACAGAATTGTCTCTGTACGTTACATGGAGCATTTGCAGCATTTATATTCATACTAATAAGTTTGAAAAGAACGTCACTAAAAATCATTTCCAGTACTGTATATTATATGAATTCTAAAAGAGCAATTTTATATATACTTTCAAATATTTGTGAAATATATCATAAACATATTTTACATGTCATAAAGTGTACTTTTTCAATTTCCGGCTGATGATGTTTCTCATTTTTCCTATGATCTTCCTTATAAAGGCCAGATCGATACATAAAATTTAATGACGACACATTAAAGGCTTCAATCGAAGCAACATTTTATCTGAGATAATAAGAAGATGAGATAAGGAATATAAAAAATATTCCGTTAAAAATAAACGTACTTGTACAAAATATTAATATTTAACAGTAATAAATACTTTCAAAAAACCACACTATTTTAAGGATGATCTGATATATTGTACTCTTATTATTAAAAATAAACAGAATGTACTAATATTTTCAAAACAATTAAATATTTTCAGAAGATGTGTGTATGTGTGTATCGCAAATAGAGATCAGGACCCCGTGATTCGTAACTTCCACAGTATTTTTTGACTCCAAACTCTATCTATGTGTGTTAGGTACGTGTGTATATGTGTGTGCGTGTATGTGTCGCAAATAGAGATCAGGACCGTGGTTCGTCACTTCCACAGTATATATATATATATATATAT
>NW_022639518.1:500075-501632 GCF_010583005.1 Odontomachus brunneus | reverse complement strand
TATATATATATATATATATATATATATATATATATATATATATATATATATATATATATATATATATATATATATATATATATATATATATATTTCAACTCCAAACCCTCTCTATCTGCGTGTGTATATATTTTGAAAAATGGAAATATAAAAAGTTCAACTATTAGTAGACTTTGTTCAGTAATGTAATGTAATAATAATAATAATAATAATGTTCAAAAAGAAATGTAATAATGTCCAAAACAAAAAATAACGATGTTTACTGCATATTGAAAACAAATAATTAATTTTTTTTACAAATTTTTGGTATATAATTTATTTTCTTTTAGACATTATTAATAGGATTGTAGAAGAGGGACGAGCAGCATTAACATTTTTCTCAGCAGCAATAACTTTTCAAACATTTTCGTTTTTATTAGGGCAAAATGCATATAATTAATATAATTTGTCGGATTGCATACGACATGTTGTTCAGTTATTGTCATACTTGTAGCTGTTTTGCCCCTCGTCCTCAACGCAGATTTTAGTACGCAAGTGGCATTGACACTGGCCGAAGACAATGTATTGCGTTTCATTGATTTTAAATCAGTTAAAATCGAAAACATTCTCTCCGGGTCTGCATTAGAATTTGGAAGTGTTCGAACATCGCTTAGAACATTTCTCAAATTGGGATACTTGTAAGAATTATTTAAAAATTGTCACTGAAATATTTCTTTGCACATATCGTCGAAATTTAATTTAGATATATTATATTTTTCTTCAATATTAAAATCTGATGGCAATTGAAGCCACTCTTTTTTTAAAAATTCTTCGTCGAAGCCACTTAGAGTTTTCGCAACGAAAGATACAGATTTAAATGATCTTTCTCTATTTTCATCGAATAGAGCTGCAGATGGTCCAAAAACTTTTAATTTTTCTAAAAACTCGTGTTTAATAGGCAATGTGTTACGAATTTGATCCGCAGCAGTTTTATAAAATTGTAAACAGTTCTGTCGAACGGTTGTTACTATATCTGCATGACCTTCCATCATGAGATCATTAAAGTACTCTTCACATTCAAACCTAAGAAATATGTCATTTATATCTTTCTGAATATCTTTTTGCGAAAAATTTATATCTGTTACGTCTTTTAGATAATCTTTTCTTAAAATTTTGGCAGACTTGATAAAGAATGTTAACTGATTTAATGTGCAATACATGTATCCTTGTTTCCGCAGAAAATATATTATATATATTTGTAACGGCCTTGCGTTACGTGCGGGATAGTCTTAGCCGGTGTGGTCCGGGTTTCGTGTGTGAAATGAAAACCAGTGGTATAGGTGATAATAATGTGGAACTATATTCTAATTTCGAAGCTATTTACAATTATTTACAGGTGACGTTACGCCGTTGGCGCGTGGTCGCGTTTTTGCTCTCGTCGGAAGCCGTTGTTGTCGTCTCGCGATCAGCTGCGAGCGTCGAGGCGCGCGAGCGTCAGACGGGACGCGGTCGGAATTGTTTCTTGATACGTTATTGTTCGTCGTTCGGAGTTCGTTGCCTCATCGGCTTTAATCTGTT
>NW_022639518.1:491683-500065 GCF_010583005.1 Odontomachus brunneus | reverse complement strand
GATACGCTATTGTTCGTCGTTCGGAGTTCGTTGCCTCATCGGCTTTAATCTGTTTATCTATCCTGGTCTTTCCTTGCTGGTTTAAAGGTGCTCGTTGTCACCGTTATCTTACGCCCTGTATGCGTTCGCGATCGTAGGTGTTAGCGGCGTATCGTGAGGAGGAAAAGGATGCCGACGTCGCGTATCCACGTCGGTCGACGGAGCGAGGTACAGATAGGAAGCCGACGTCGCATATCTACTTCGGTCGGTAGAGCGGTATCGAGGAAAGGATGTCGACGTCGCGTATCCACTTCGGTCGACAGAGCGGTGTATGGAAACCGACGTCGCGTATCCACTTCGGTCGGTAGAGCGGTATCGGAGAGAGGATGTCAACGTCGCGTATCCACTTCGGTCGACGGGATGTCTAGGATCTCTAGGAGTTTTGAGTTCTGGTCGGTCGTGCGCCTGAGAGGAGCCTTCCGATCAATCTCCCTATGTCAATTTTCTGTCGGCTTTTATATTAAGTTATAACAAACAGTTCGACTGTTTGTTGACCTTGCGGTTATTCCGCGCGCGGTTGTTCGGCGTTTCTTTGTTAGTCTTGTAATTATTGTTTCGGCCGTCGTGACGAATCTCCAATCGTCACATATTATATATTATTGGAAATATGCATTGAATACATTAAAGAAATTTAAAATGTATTCCAAGAAAAGAAAATATGTTTTAATTTCTACATTATCCATCATTGACAATAGATATTCTCCGTTTTTACTTTTGTCGCTAATAACCATTTCTTGTAGAAAATGATGAATTATATCCCATGATTGTAAAAGTCTCTTGACACATGTGTGATGATACAGCTAACGTGTATCGCTTAATTTTAACAATTTTTGATATTTTTCGTGGAAATTGTCGCAAAACTCGCGAAAAATTGCTGTACGTTTGGGACTGCTATTAATGTAACTAGCTATTTTTCTTAAAAAATCATCATAAAAAGATGGTATTGCACATGCTGCGTGCGCAGCTAACGCAGCAGAATAACATGGGCATGGAAGTGTTAATACATTTTTGCACATTTCTTGTAATTTTGTTTTAAAAGAGGAATATTTCCCTGTCATTATTGCTACATTATCGCATGATAGGGCAACAATATTTAAGAAAGGAATATGCAATTTCCACATTTTACATTTAAATGCTTCGAATAACTTTTCGGCACTGGAATCTCTCGCATCAATATTGATTAATTCCATTAATTGTGATCGAATATCTAATGTCTCTGGATCAACATATCGCACGAAAAATGTCATCCATTTTTCATTGCTAATGTCAGATGTCTCATCAATAACAACAGAAAATTTTCTTCTTTGAAGCTTTTGAACGATATGTTCCTTTTCAGTAGGACATATAACGTTCGAAATTATATTTTTGCATTTAGTTCGACCAATGCTCATACTTTTCAATACATGAGCATCTTGTCCTATGCGTTGAAAAAAAGTTGTCTTTTGCACTTTGATAACGTATGTTTTTTTTTTTGCAATTGAAGCGGCATATTGTATTTCCGCTGATTTTCTACGTTCATCAAACGATAAAAGAGATTCTTTATCTTGCGTATCTAAATCTTTATCTAATTCGCACGCTACTATACCTTTATTTTTGCATTGATTTAAGTGAGATATAGATTCTGCGTGCCGTTGAACATTTGATAAACGGGCAGCAAAAGATACGTCACAAATTACACACAAGCATAAATTTTCGTTATCCGGAATTTCACGTAACCATAATTTAAAATTATCTATGTCTAACCATTCGTTTTTAAAAACATATCTTTTCTATTTTTTATCTTTTAAAGCAACGGCATGAACAGGAGGTAACGCAACATTTTCTTTTAAATTGTTTCGATGACACGGAGAATCCGCATGTCTGGAAACATGTGTTGCATTACATGAAAAATGTTTATTGCATACTGTGCAATAATAAGCACTGTCATTGGATGATACTTTACGTATCCAATGTTTATAACGTTTGTCACTAAACCAAGTTTCTACGAAGCTCCGCTTAGGTTTTTTCGACAATGCATCGTTGCCATGGTGGACAAAAACAACAAAGCGAAAAAAGCGAAAGAAACTGAATAAAGAACTGAATAAAGGAAGGATAAAAATCAAAGAAAAATAAGAAAATATATGTATTATATATGTGTCGCAAATAGAGGTCAGGACCCCGTGGTTCGTCACTTCCGCAGTATTTTTTTACCTCAAACCCTCTATCTGTTTGTGTGTAAGGTGCGTGTATATATGTGTGTGCGTGTGTGTGTCGCAAAGATCAGGACCCCATGGTTCGTCACCTCCACAGTATTTTTCGATTCCAAACCCTCTCTGTCTGCGTGTGTGTGTGCGTATAGAGAAGTAATAGTGAATGAATGAAGCAAAAATGAGAAAAAAAAATGAAAACTACCTTGATAATCGCGAAAAATATCCTCACAAAGACGTCGATCCGGACTCGGGTCCTTGAAGCCCCTTTCTTGACCCATCATGCATGAACATGATTTCGGTTTTTTGGACGGCCACCTTGAGGCCCATCCTTTTAAGGGAACACTAACTGGTCCACCGCCAGACCAAGGCGTCTCGCCAGCCTCTGCCCCCGGCCAGCACCAACGTGTCGTCTGCGTAGCAGACGACGGCGCGGCCGGGGGGAGGAGGGCAAGACAGAGAATTTGGTCATATGCTACGTTCCACAGCAGGGGGCCTAAAACAGATCCTTGCGGAACGCCGCAGTAAACCGCCATTTCGCACTAGAGCTCCGCCTTGTTACGGAACTTCAGCATTCTACCCCGTAAGTAGTCCCGAATAATGGCGACCAAGTGGGGGGGTCCTTGCACGCATGAGCGCCTTCGACAACGGAGTCCCTGGACCCCGGCCGCCTCGATGAGATCGTGGGGGTTCTCTTCACGTAGGGGGACAACAATGTCCCCTCCTGCGAGGGCCCCTCGTCAGACGCGGATGGAGAGGACGTCGGGGTCACCGAGGTGGAGATGGCTAAAGCCGTCAAGAGGCTCGGCGCCAAGGGTAGTGCGCCAGGCCCAGACGACATCCCGGACACGGTTTGGGCCTTGGCCGTGCGGGAGGATCCTAAAGTGGGCCAACCCTTCCTCCCGCTCCCAGAAAAAGGAATTAAAGTCGTTGGCGACATCGAGAGACATTGCCAACATAATTCCCCCCCCCCTTCACAATGGCCTCCGAGAGGGACCGGACGCGTAAAACGGCGTCTACCGTCGATCATCCCTCCCGAAAGCTGTACTACTCGTTGTTGAGCCTGGAACTATTTCGGGATAGATGCCGGACGAGGCGGGAATGGATTATTCTCTCGAAAAACTCTCCCGCCTTGTCCAGCAGGCATATCGATCTGAATGCGGATCTGAAGGCTGTTTTCCGCCTTGCCCACCTTTCTCAAGAGGACCAATTTCGCTTTCCTCCAGGGGCTGGGGAACACTCCGGTCTTCAAATCCCGGTCACAGGAGGTGAAGAGACGCGTAATGCGGCCCTCCACCTTCCGCACGACCTGGCCCAAGCCGTGCCCGGAATGCCGTCCGAGGCCGGCGCCTACTCTTGGCGCCGAGCCTCTTGATGGATCTAACCATCTCTATTTCAGCAACCCCGACGTCCACTCCATTCACGTGACAGGGGGTCCTCGCAGGGGGAAGAAATTGTTGTCCCCCCCACGAGAAGAGGACCCCTACAATCTCGTCGAAGAGACCGGGGTCCAGGGACTCCGTTGTCGAGGGCGACCATGTGCGCAAACGTTTCATCACAGTATGATAAGGGCGCCCCCACGGATCCCTGTTGAGGATGGAGATAAGGTCATGCTAAGCACATATTTAGCCCTGGCCGTATTTATAGCCGCTTTGAGCGCTTCTCGCCTTTCGCGGGAACCTCTCGGCGGCCTACCATCCTTTCCCACTAGTTTACGACTCTTTTGGCATGGACGGTTGAGCGTCTCATTTTGGCAATCTCCGTCGTGCACCAGAACATGGACCGGCGGGGGTGCGACCGGGACTGGGGCATGGCGACGTCGCACGCGTCCTCTATCATGCTCCAGATCCCATCCACTTCCTTCTCTATGGCCTTCCAGGACTCCGGAAGGGGTCCCGACTCGGCCCAGCAGGCCGCCTTTAGGGTGGCCATTAGCATGTCGCGGTCGAGTTTCGTGAGAGCTCATCTCCGTGGTCGGGCGCCCCCTTGGTCGCGCCTCAGGAACACCTCTTCCGGGATGACGATAAGCCGGACCTTAATATAACGATGATCCGACAGGCTCTCAACCTCGGTTGCCACCCGTCATCTCGTTACCAGTCGGGTCGCGGAGGAAGATGTCAGTGTGATATCTATCACCGAACGACCCCGCGACCCGACAAAAGTGCTCCTTCGGTCCCTGTTTAAAATACAGAGGCCGAAAGAAGCGACCCATCCCTCTAAGTCCGTGCCCCTGAGATACGTGACCGAGGACCCTCACAACGACGATTTTGCGTTGAGGTCCACGGCCACCAGGCCCGATCTATGAGGGCACTTTATTATGAGGTCTCCCAGTCGGACCAAGAATCCTTCAAAATGGACACGTCTCCAGGAGGTTCGGGCGTACAACCCGACTACATCCAGGGCCCCCCGCGGCATAGCCTTCACCCTTCTCCAATACAGTGAATGGGGGAAAGGCCTCATTTCCCCTTCAGAAGATCGTCACCGAGCATCCATTCCGACCCGCAATGTCACCCGCTATAGACGGGTGACTCCTGGGGACGGAGTAGGGCTTGGCGGCGATTCCCACCCCTTGTTGCGCTCGTGGAGCCGTTCTAGGAACAAGTTCTGAGCCTCACGAGCGTGATTCAGATTGGCTTGAAAGAGTAGGATTGCCATTGCTGACCAGCTCCCCGCTTCCTTTCAGACCCTTCCTTACTTTTGCTGCAAGGGGAGAGGAGCCCCTACTTGCACTCTCTATCCCGCGGCTCTTCGCTTCCCTTGCCCATGGCCTCCCTCGGAAGCCTCTGCCTCTTGGGAGTAGGCTCCGCAGAGTGGTCCATAGGCTCGGGTTGGGGTCCGCCCCGCTTAACGCGGGGAGTGAAGCCCTCTCCCTCTCCTTGCCCGCGGGAACGGAAAGTTTGAGGGAGACGTAGTAAAGGACTTGCGCCACCCTCCTCCTTGCCTCCCTTTCCTCTCTTGCCCCCCGGCATGTGGGGCAACCAACCCTATCGCCATAGGGCCTGCCGACGTCGCGACACACGGAGTAGTACACCGACGCGTCGCACGCGGTAGCCCTGTGGCCGGCCGAACCTCAGTGGAAACAAAGACCACTGCGGTCAGTCTTGGCCTTGCACGTGGCCCTGACATGGCCCAACTCCAGGCATCTCAAACACAGGAGCGGGCGCCGTGCCAGGGCCTCGACGCGGACGGAGGACCACCCCACTCGGATGCGTCCTTTGTTCACGATCTTCTTTGCGACCGTAACAGGGCACTGTAGCCACAGCGTTTCTATACCCTCGCTGCCGAGTCTTATCGCCCCGACCTTCAGATTACCGGACCCGTAACTCCGGGCGGCGGCCATCGCGGAGACTACATCATCCACGGCAACCCAGTCATTAAGGTCGCGGACCCGAATTTCAGCCCTCTTTGTCGGACGCGCGATGCGCACGTCCTGCTTGTCGGCAAAGAGGACCGACATTTTTTCGGCCAGGGCGTTCGTCCTGGCATGCCCCTCGGGATCGGAAATCTCCAGCACCAAGACGCCGGTGTCTGCTCTCCTGGTACGGTCCTCCCCAATTCCGTTTTCCCCTTGGTCAATATTATCCCTCGCCCGCCGCATAACGTCCGCGTAGCTGCCGTTAGGACATCTCACGGTCAGAGCAGCGGAGCGAGGGACCTTGGGCAAGGCCTTTACAGGTTTTCTGTCTCTGGCCTGGGGGAAATTCGCCTTCCCTTTCCCACTCCACCCCCACTTCCGATGAGGAAGGGAATCGACAACGGCCGGTGTCACCATCGCCACTTCCCAACCCCGCACATTCCCCTCTATCCTTTCAACAAAGGAGAGGAGCGGCTTTCTACAGGCTTTCTACGGGCCTTCCCCGTACGCCTCTGTTTGGTGTCGTGGGTAGAAGAAGAGAGAAGGAACTCATCATTCCCCTATGACCCTTTTTTTTCTTCTTCCCGGAGGAGTCCTTTCACTTCGGGTGCTCCTCCGTTGCCACCATTCCCGGGGGAAGAGCAGATGTTCGACCCTCCACAAACCCTCCTCTTCGGAGGTCGAGGATCTGGCTCCTCAACAGGGCGTTCTTGTTTCGGAGACCTCCCATTTCGGTGGCCGTGGCCTCGACCTCCGTCCTTGTCAGCTCACTCGCCTGCTCGCTAGCCGCCGGGCCCTGGATGTATTCAGCCATATTGGCCAGGACGACGCTGCAGGCCGCGAGAGTCTCGGTTGCCTTCCAGAGGACCTTGACAAAGGTCTCCTTCAGGTTGCCGGATTTTTCTGTAACCCTGTAAATTCCGTGCAAGGATTCTAATGCCCTGGACGAAATCTTGGGGGCCCAGTACCCTCCCAGCTCTCGGATGAGCTCTTGCTCCTTTTGGAAGTCAGATCCCTAAAGGCTCTAGGGATGCCCGGCTTCAGGGATAGATTCCGAAACACGTTCTCCACCATAGCCACTGCCTTTTTCAATCTCGGCGGGAAACTGCTGAGTGATTCCTCCGTTCCTCGATTGTTCAAGGCCTGCCCGCGATTGTCCTTGGGGTACTCTTGGGTTGCGGGGGAAGATCAACGATCGCCGCGTCAGGCCCCAACGCCGGTCCCCTGTCCTCCCCCGCCTTCACCCTCGGATCCAGCAAGAATGTCTGCTTCCTCTTCCCCGCCAGGAATTCCTTATTTCCCGTTAGGTCCACTGTAGCGGAACTCAACGGGGTCGACGGAAGTGTCCGGTCGGTTGATTATGACCGGGCCGCAGAGCGCGACGGTGTTATGTCGCGCCCCTTCTCTTCAGAGCCTGTTCCGGACATTTGCCCTTCTCCGTGCTTTTCCTCCCTTCACGCGCTGGAGGAGCGTGTACGCGCCCTGTTCCACGCGCAAAAAGGGTCTAAATGGAAGGATCTCCTCGATCTCTGCAGCGGTTTTGTAAAGCCGTCCGCGCCTCTCTCTCTCTCTTTCTTCTGCGAGATCTGGTTGGTCTCCAAGAAACTGCTGGTGGTTTTGCAGCCTCTACTCGGACCGACGATGTTGTTGCGGCCCTCGAGACCACTGGTGGCATTGTGGCATCTTCCTCCCTAACTACATCTATGAAAGAACTATCCATTAGTAGTTTCTTCCACAAACCCCAATGGCTTCTTTTTCCGGGGTATCTTCCATCCCACCACCGAAGCAGGGAGCGCCAGGCGTACTCGCCGGCATATGGCTTTGGCATCGGGAGCAATGCTACAATCAGTGCACGAGCCTCCAGCTCCTTAAAATCGAGAACCAGGCCGGTTTCGGGGGTCCTGGTCCGCGACCTTCCGTGCACCGTTGAGCTCGCGCCACGCGGGGGGCTCTACGAACGGGCAACGGCGAAAGCATGTTGCGACCCACTCATGCCGCGCACCGCCTTAGACGCCAGCTGATGACTTCGCTCGGGAGCACGACTTCCAAATGTCGAAATCGCCCTTCTCCCCCCTTTTAGCAACTCTCCTTCGCTGTCCGACCGGCCGCCCATTGGACAAAACCAGCTGCGCCGTCTCCTAATATTATCGGGCGCAACGGCCCACCCGAGAAGAAAGACCGGTAGCTACATTGGCCTTAGGGACCCGGTCGCCCCCGCTGTAGGAACAAGGGTCATCTGCACCGGCCGCCCCATGGACGACCGGGCGCGCGCGCCACCTCTGCTACTCCTAGGCGCAGCTGCCTACCAGGAAAACCGGTACCACACTGGTGTAAGGGATCCGGCACGCTTTCATACTGTAAGGATACCTGGAGTACGACTTCCGAAGCAGTAGAGAAGTTCCTAATACTTATGGACGCAGCAACTCACCCATGAAAGCCTTTTAGTCGCTTCTTACGACACGTAGGCCATACGTTTGGGGTATTCTAAAGACGCCACACACACGCCAGCAACGGACACCCCTGCCTCAACTCCGAATTCGTCCAATATCTCCACTCTGCATTCTCTCCCACCCTTTTTTTCGTTGACCCAGGAGAAATGCTTTATGCATACCTAGAGTCCCTGAGCAGACTCACGAGTTATGTGGAACTATCCCTCCCCATAGTGGGCAGATGCTACCCCGTTAAAACTCATGGGGGACGCCTAAAAAGGGTGAATAGGTAAGCCGGGATAATTGCTATTGGCATTACTTCCCCGGCCCTCTCTACCTATGGTCTCCCTTCGATCCTGGACCCCCCCCCCCC
>NW_022639518.1:490025-491613 GCF_010583005.1 Odontomachus brunneus | reverse complement strand
CCCCCCCCCCCACAGTTACGCAGGATAGATAAGTCGGGCTTGGGCATTGTTGTCCGAATAGGGAGTATTGGAGATATCTGCCCCCACTCTCAAACACTCTTTCTCTAAACTAGGGAGGGAGCAGTGGGGCCCGCCCTTAGGGCAGACACTGTCCCCTTCTCATTCTCGGCACAAATTAGGAGGAGCGCATTTCTGAGCCTCTCCTTCCCTACAAGGTGGTAACTGCGCCGATAGGGGGGCCGGGAAGCTATTGGACAGGGCGACCAAGCCGCCACCATCCAAAGCTCCTCGCTGAGCCGAACTCGAACCATTCAGTCCGGTTCCGACACGACCGTACCTGGGTTGTCTCAGACATCAACAGTCCAGCCTTTCCCGGGCGCGAAACTCTCCCTCTCAATATCGCCCAGAGATGTTCTGGCGTCCCAGGCTGGAGAGGCCATCTCCACCCGAACATCCTGGGGTCCCCCACTAGGGAGATCGTACTCCGGCAGGAGTGGCCACATCGGCCACTCCGGCTTGACACGCGGGGTGAAAGGGAGGCATCTAACACCCCCCTCTCCAACACAGCCCTCTCTTCTACCTCGAGAGGCGGGTCGACTACCCAGTCGAGAGTCAGGGAGGACGCCTCCTTCTCGGGGGAGGGCTCTGACGCCGGTAACACCAGCTGTCTCATTCCCTCGCAGGGAGGTCGTATTGACCTCTCCTCGCAGGCTGCCCAGGCGCATACCAGCATACCCGGGACTCGCGACGTCGCCACTAACGGCGTTGGGGAAAGGAGTTTTCCGCGCTGACGGCGCAGGTAAGGACGACGTCCTCCCGGCTCATGTTGATCATGGCGCATGATGGACCACACATCCTGTGGTCTGCCCCACCTCTCGATACACCACGTAAGACGCGCAAGCAGCGCAGTCCCGCGCGATGTGCCCTTCCTGGCTACGTCTGTAACAGGCTCCTCTCCGGTCAATAAGACCGAACAGGAGGCCTGGGTGTGGCTGGGGCCTCAATAACTGTAGCACTAGAGTGGGCAACTGGCTAGCAACTCAATGCGAGCCGCCACTCACCCTAGCGCCACCTATTTGACTTTGGCGGCGGGCACCGCTGCCGCCAGGGGGAGCCGAGCCCATACCGAACCGATCCCGCTTCTTCCCCAACCGATTGGCCCAGCCGGACGTCGGACCAATACTCGCCGCAGACCGCCAGGACCTCCATTGCCTCTTTGGGGAGGACCGACACGTTAAAACCGACAAACTGGTCCTCCGCCATATGCAACGGTCGCGAGACCGCCGCCTCAGGTAGGACAGTTCTCAGCCTCGCAGCGAGGGCGTCTGCCCGCACATCCCTCTAAGGGCTGGCAACTCCGATCAGCATTCTCCCATCAGCGGATCGCCTCACGAAGGCTGCCTCCCAGGTCAACCAAGAGGATCTCCCTCCGGGCTCTGCGGAGGACCTCCACATAGGAAGTCCGCCCGCTTTCTAACCGCCACGGCCGCGGTGGTAGCCAGCTATGGTGGTCTCTCCTTCCCGCGGCGCGAGACCTCGGAGCAGCACCCAACGTGCAAGAACGGGCCGGAACTCCCCCCCCCCCCCC
>NW_022639518.1:481742-489809 GCF_010583005.1 Odontomachus brunneus | reverse complement strand
CCCCCCTCACCACGACACTGTCGGTACGGGCCTTCTCAGGCGCGCCCTTACTTTCTTGGTCGGGGGAGTCTCTGTAATTTCCAACCCGAGGTCCCTCACTGCCTTGAAGGACTCCATCTTCTGTCGGAGGACGGAGTTCTCCTCAAAGGCGTCCACCATGGACTGGAGTTGTAGACGGGCACCCTCCAGTTGTGCAGCACGGCCCTGCGCCTTCCGGCACCGCGTCACGACACGTGACTTCTGGCGGATCTGGGCCTGGACGCTCTCTCTTGCCACGGACACAAGCTGCTCTAGGTCCGCACCGAGAGACTCGATGCAGACACAGAAGGCAGCCCGGTCCGTTTTACCGAGGCTCCGTGATATGCGACGGAGCCTGTCCAGATCGGCAAGGCACCCTCGGACGCTGTCCGTCGGACACGTCCTCGAGAACTTCGCTCTGCGTCAGTCTGTGCAGCGGGCTCGACCTCCTTCACGGAGGAAGCAGAGGCGGCTAGAACGCAGCCTTTCACTCCTCCTCACTCATCCTCGACAAACGCCGGTCTTCCTCACTCGTCTCCTTCTCCACTCCTGTGTTAGGATCACTCATCTTGAGTTGATCCCACCGTCCCCCCTCGGCTCTGGTGCCCGGCGGATCTCCACCAGCCGGAACTAAGTTCAAAGCAAGCCTTAACGTACTCGCCGGGGGGCACCATATGCTATGGACCCCTGGGAGTACGCGCACAGTAGCACTGGGCTCCGAGCCTTTTATTCCCACCCCAACCTCCAGACAAGTGGCCAAACCGGTTTCAGAGGTCCCGCATTTCCGATAATGCAACATCGAGTGGCGATGCCGCCACGTGAAGAGCCCCGCGGACGGACAACGGCAAAAGGGTATTGTGCCACCCATGCCGCATACCGCCATCTGCCCACTCCGCTCGGGGGAGCGAATTTAAAATGTCGCAATCGTCGCCCCCCGAGCACTCGTCCCCTCCGTTGTAGGAGCTGACTTGACCGGCCGTCCAATGGACACAAACCGGCCGCGCCGCCCCCTGATACTCTCGGGCACAGCGGCCCACTCGAGATAGACTGGTTGCCATTCTGGCATTAGAGACCCAGCCCTCCCTGCTGTAGGGACATTTGGTATGACTTCCGCAGGAGTACTCCCCTCCAGTCCTTGATACTCATGAGCGCAGCAACCCACCCTTTAATCGCTTTTTACAACAGGCAGACCATACGTTAGATATTTTTTACGGGCGCCACCCACACGCCACCCTTCTCTCCCACCCTCACCCAACTTCTTGTCTTTATTATCAAATCCTCCACCCTTACCACCAAACCCTCCCTCACTTTCCTCTCCTTCTTCGCTTCTATCAACCTTCTTTTTTGTTAAGGCAGGCGAAATGCTTCACGCATATCCGCGACCTACTGGGATGGGCCGCGGGTGATGTGAGACTCCTCCTTCCCCGTGATGAGGGGAGGACCTTCTCATTAAAACCCCTGCCAGGTGCCTTCATTTGAGGATTATTGGTGTGCCGGAGGAAATGCTTCTGTGTTATGACCATGAATATTATTTTTAGCGTTGCCAAAGCGTTTCATGAGAAACCGCTTCGACAGCGCTACACGATATTATGAATTATGCAAGTGCTGCGCGAAGCATCACCTTGTCATACATCGGATTTGGGCCATGTAAGCACCAAATTTGGCAACTCCTTAGTTACCAAAACATTCCCTCCAATAACAAGAATAATTACTATAAAAAAGACCGTAGAAGAACGCAAGAGAGCATTCTCCTCTTTCACCAACGACGTACGTGGCTGTAATACGCGTCATTATAAGAGTTCGGAAGTTAAGTAAATAAACAACTATTACGTATAATAAAGATTCGTTTATAACTACACTACGACTACAGTTCTGTGCACCCTGCCACTCTCGATACTCCGATTCCGGATCTACTTCTGTGCCCAACAACACGGGCACAACATTTGGCATTACTTCCCCGGCTCCCCTCTTCGGTGCGGCCAACTAAGGCTCATGAGTATTAAAGACTGGAGGGGAATACTCCTGCGGTAGTCCAAATACAAAAACATACCAAATGTCCCTACAGCAGGGAGGGCGTGCTGGGTCTCTAATGCCAGAATGGCAACCAGTCTATCTCGAGTGGGCCGCTGTGCCCGAGAGTATCAGGGGGCGGCGCGGCCGCTCCTGTCTTGGTCCTTCTTTTTCCACCCGGCGGCCCGGGTGGTATTAACTTGACCATCCTAGTTGGACATTCTTCTGTCCCTGTTTAGGGAGAACATAGGGCAAACACCCCGCTCCCTCTCGCCTCTCCCATAGACTGGGAAGGGGCGGGGGATAGGTGGCGGCCAGAGCAGGCTCCCCTCCCCCCTTCCACACCGTATCCCCCAAAAAAGAGGAAGCCACCATTTGGAGGAGAGGCGCTCAATCGCTGGCGTCAACATTGTTCGATCCCACAGGCACCTATCCCCCGCTACCTCTCAGTCAGGCTCTGAGCGGGCGTCGACCAGCCCTCCACCCCGAGCCATCTCCTTGACGAGGAGCGAGGTTGACTCCACTTGGTTGTGCCAGGCGGACCCGCTCCTCCTTTTCTCTGGCACGGGACGGGCGCAATCTTAGCACCCGCTCCTCCGTGCCGTCCTCCGCGGGGCCGGGTCAACGGAAGTTTGTCGTCCCCGACGAGTCCGCCCCAGTGTCAGAAACTTTGACCCTCGAGCAGCACGCGAGCAGCACGGGAGGGGATACGCATATAGTCACGCGACCGTGTCCGTGAGCGAACGGTGCCTTGAGCGACTTCGGGCGTTAGACAAGTACGAACGTATCATCTACTAGGTCTGTAAATATGAAACCGGAATTTGCCCATAGATGGCCTTAGCTGTCAATGTAGTTACCGTCAAACCGCGTCACTGGCGCTATTTCCTTGTTGACATTTCTGACAAAGATTTTCAACTCACAACAATACAAGTTTCATACAACAACATGGTTTGTAATAGCGTTGAACATGTCGAATTTTGTGCCTGGAAACTACGATTTGCGGACAGCATTGATTTTCTGTTATTTGAAGAAAACTGCTGCAGAATCGCATCGAATGCTTGTCGAAGCTTACGGTGAGCATGCTCTTGGTAAATCACAGTGCTTTGAGTGGTTTAAAAAATTCAAAAGTGGCGATTTTGACGTGAGAAACGAAGAACGTGGAAGACCACCGAAAAAGTTTGAAGACAGCGAATTGCAAGCATTGTTGGATGAGGATGACACTCAAACGCAACAACAACTCGCGGACCAATTAAATGTGACACGAGAAGCCGTCTTCATACGTTTGAAAGCCATGGGAAAAATCCAGAAGATGGGAAAATAGGTTCCAATTGAACTGAATGAAAGAGAGCAGGAAAACCGAAAAACTACTTGCGAAATGCTGCTCGCCAGGTACAAAAGAAAGTCATTTCTCCATCGAATTGTGGCTGGCGATGAAAAGTGGATATATTTTGAGAATCCTAAGCGTAAAAGATCATGGGTAACTCCAGGCGAACCATCGATATCGACTGCAAGGCCAAATCGCTATGGACAGAAGACAATGCTCTGTGTTTGGTGGGATCAGAAGGGTGTGATCTATTATGAGCTGCTAAAACCTGGTCAAACCGTTAATACTGAACGCTACCGACAACAAATGATCGATTTGAATCAAGCTTTGCGTGAAAAACGACCAGAATATAAAAAAAGGCAACACAAAGTGATTTTGCTTCATGGTAATACACCATCGCACACAGCAAAACTGGTCAAGGAAACGATTGAGGCGTTTAGTTGGGAAATACTTTCGCATGCGGCTTACTTACCAGACTTGGCTCCATCCGATTACTATTTATTTGCATCGATGGGACACGCACTTGCTAAGCAGCGCTTCATTTCTTACGAAAATGTGTGAAAATGGCTCGATGACTGGTTTGCCTCAAAAGTGCAACAGTTTTTTTGGCGTGGCATCCACAAATTGTCAGACAGGTGGGAAAAATGTATAACTAGCGATGGGCAATACTTCGAATAAAATACTTTTAATCATTTTCATACAATAAACGTGTATTTTCTATACAAAAATTCCGGTTTTATATTTACATACCTGGTATTGCCTCCTTCTCGCTCGGTTTACGTGCTACGCACTGACAGCGAGGTTTTCGTTGTATTTCGCGAGTTATATGCCTGTCTCTCTCACTCACTCACTTACTCTACTTCCCTCGCTCACTCTTTTCTTTCGTGTTCTTACTGCTTCATTAAATATATATTAATTATATAAAAGTGGATTATATATATATAAATGAATAATATGATTATTGCTTCATAAACAGCTACACAAATTTGTAAATAGTTTTATTAGGACAATATAATGAAATAATTTGCACGTATAGTATGTTCTATATGGATGAAGGATATGTAATAATATTAAAGAAATAAGGAACAGAAAGAGTATTAATTATAAATGATTAATAGATAGAACTTTTGGTAATACCGAAATGTGATAAGTCCTATATTGTTTGGCAAAAATAATAGTTATTCAATTATTAGTTAACTCGTCTGAGCTAGTAAACGCATGAAAAACGATAAGTCAGGCTTTGTAAATATATAGATGAAAAATAATAGCTTCTAACTAATAAAGAAAATAGCTGATTTCATAGGAATGGTGAATATCAATTCAGGTAGCACGGTGACGTCTAAAGACGTCATTAAGACGTTATTAAGACATCTATGATGTTTTAATGACATCCAATGACATCTTAATGACATCATCTTGCTACCTGGGAAGAGATAGATACAGACAGAGAGTAATGCAATGAGCGGCGTGCGATATATGACAACTGCATTACTGCGCCTCTAATTTTTACTTGACATCCATCATTGTTACGAAGTAAGCAATTTTCTTTATAAGTTGGAAATCATTATTTTGTTATAGATGCTACAAAGTTTGGCGTGCTACTTTCCGTGCAGTTTTTTGTTCAGACATCATAATAACGTCCCATATATTGTAGTAGAAGCTCAAATAGCGATGCATAAATCAGTATTAAGATATCTTAAAAGTTCTTTAAGAAATATATTTGAGACATTTCTTAAAGAACTCTTGAAAATATTTTAATGTTGACTTATACGCCAATATTAGAGCTTCTGCTATGTGGCATAATAACAATTTTCTTATAAAATGGTACATAATTTCTCTTCTCAAATTAAATTTATTAATCTTCACATTTTAACATTGCCAAATTTCTAGACAACTTGTATGTATACATTTATAAATGATGTGTGTAAAATACTATATTTATATATTACTGTGTGTGCGTGTGCGTGTGCGTGTGCGTGTGCGTGTGCGTGTGCGTGTGCGTGCGTGCGTGCGTGCGTGCGTGCGTGCGTGTGTGTGTGTGTGTGTGTGTGTGTGTGTGTGTGTGTGTGTGTGTGTGTGTGTGGAATTATATAGCAAGCATGGATTTAAGCGTCTGGTAAATTGCATAACAAAGTATTCTAAGCTCGACATAAATAGTTCGTGTTGCTTGCCACAGAAAAAACCCCGTACCTTTTATACGAAACAAATAACATCAGTCAAATTGCTTTTTTTTGAGATAAGTTATAATTTGTATGAACAATTTTCTGAACAAATGTCTCCTTTGCCACACTTACATAAAATTAATAGATAAAGAAATTTAGAAATTTCAAGTCATAGAACTTGAGTGTCTGTCTTATCTTATTGAGAGAGCTTTCTTTTATGTGTGCGTATACATACATATATATTCTTGAATATGAGCGTTGTGTGTGTGTGCACGCGCTTGTGTGCGTCCATGTGTGTATCCATGCGTATATGCTAATATATAAATATTCGTTAATATGTGGTTTTATAAGTGTACTTATAAAATACCCAGTACACATACATACCCAACAGACGCATCCGCGCATGCATACACATACACACACACACATACACACAACACAACTAAAAATTCAAGAGCACAAGCGTATGTATACATATTACACATAAAAGAAAGCTATCTGAATGAGATATGACAGATATTTAAGTTCTATGACTTCAAAGCTCTAAATCTATTTATTTTTTGATTTTATGTGAATGTGGCAAAGGAAATATTTGTTCTAAATTATAAAAATACAACATATTTAAAAATAAAGCTATTTCTTTAATATGGAACGTGAGAGGTGCTTTGCAATTAGAAACTATTAATATTTTGATGGAGAAAATAATCCCTCTCGAACATAGGCGATCGACTTGTGTTTATATTCCAAGAAACGCCACAAGCGATGATGATACATAATAGCGGCGGTCGCGAGAAAACAGAATTTTTCTTCATATCTTTTTCTATATTTTATTCTTTATATCGATGGCTTTGTGCATAAATATTTACAGTAATGCTGAAAAATATTTTGACACAACTTTACTTTACTTCAACCAAAACATGTAAACCAAATAATATGAACACATATAATTAACATATTATAAACAATATATGTTATATTGTTAATAATAATATTTAATAATAATAATATTTAAACAATACAATACAATTTAAACAATACAATAATATTATTTAGTTGAAATGTAACAAATTTTGTTTCAAGTACATGTGTTGTCAAAATATTTTGGGACGTTATTGTATGTTTATTTGTGTCTATTTTGATTTTATATTATTTGTAGTTTCACAAACAGTTTCATGAATTTTTAATTAAGTTTTCTCAAAACGTCAATAATTAATTGTTTTAATAGAACTATTTACAAACTAGTGAAGCTGTTTGTGAAGTAGAAAGTAGTAATAAATCAAAACGGTTCACAAACTAAACATTTGCGAGGGAAAATATAATTTATGCACAAAATCATCGATATCTACCTGTCTATCTATCTCTTCTATCATTTTCTATCTTCTCTCTCTCTTTCTCTCTCTCTCTCTCTTTCTCTCTCTCTTCTTCCTATGTATCTTTACTGCCTGTTCTGTCCTGTTCCATCCACAATCATTACAAATGCAAACAGTTGTTTTATTTAATGTTGTGCCATTGGTGAGAGGCACAAAGGTATTATCCGAAATCGGTGTGACGGGTGCGGCAGGGTGCACGAATTTGTAGTCGGAATGTTGGATATAAACGATTCTTTATTACACTTAATACTTGTATATTTACTGAGCTCCCGAACTCTAATAGTAATGCGTATTACGGCCACGTACGTCGTTGGCGAGAGACCGGAAGACAATCCTCTCTTGCGTTCTTCTCCGGTCTTTTTTATAGTAATTACTCTTGTTATCGAAGGGGATGTTTTGGCAACTAGGGAGTTGCCAAATTTGGTGCTGACGTAGCCCAAATCCGATGTATGACAAGGTGATGCTTAGCGTAGCACTTGCATAACCATAACATCGTTGTAGCGCTATCGAAGCGGTTTCTCATGAAACGCTTTGGCAACGCTAAAAATTATATTCACGGTTGTAACATTAATATTACATTTATTTTTATATTAAAACATTTTTTTATATTACAACATGTTGAATTATTAAATTCAAAATGTTATACTATAAAAAGAAACGTATACGTATAAAAATGATTGCAATATTAAAAAAGTTTGCATATATTTTTTGACGGAAGAGACCTTCTTGCGATTTGCGTTGAGTAAAAATATGTACGTCATTTATTCATAAAAACTGAAAAAATATAATAGAACTATTATAACAAAAATAATTTCTTTCTTTTCATTTTCTTACATAAATGTTTGCTATTAGCAAAATAAAAAATATACTAACAAAATATATTTTACGAAACAAATAACATTTAATATTTCTCTTTAATTTCAAAGCTCTAGTACAAATAATATATTTCTAAACATTAATAACAAAATATGTTTTAAAGTAAAAAATGTACATATCGGTCAAAAGTTTTTATTAATTATTTATAATGAATACCCTTTCTGTTCCATATTTCTTTAATATTATTACGTATCCTTCACGTATATAGAATATACTATACGTGCAAATTATTTCATTATATCATCCTAATAAAACTATTTACAAATTTGTGTAGCTGTTTGTAAAACAACAATCGTATTATTCATTT
>NW_022639518.1:477302-481732 GCF_010583005.1 Odontomachus brunneus | reverse complement strand
TAAGACCAGTTTTCAATTTAAATCGCGCGGGTAAACCGCACATCATAAATATTTTTTTTCTAAGTTGGCAGCATTGTGACAGACATCTGTGACAAATTTCATGTCAAAACATTCATTACTTTTTGCTTTACGCTTGGTTTTGTACGACGCTAAAAGTGCATTCGGCGATTTTTACAATGTCTAATTATATTGAGCAAAGAAGTTGCATTAAATTTTGTATGCGGAATGAAATTTCGGGTGCAGAAACGTTCAGGATGTTGCAGAAAGCCTTCGGGGACCATGCTTTGTCGGAAAGGAATGTTTACAAGTGGTATAAACAGTTCAAAGAAGGTCGTGAAAGTGTTGAAGACGAAGAGCGTTCCGGACGACCATCAACCTCTACCGATGAACAACACGTCAAGAAAATCGAAGAACTTATGCTTGCTAATCGTCGAATGACTGTTAGAGACCTTGCTGATGCTGTTGGTATTTCGAAAGGATCTGCCAATACCATTTTGAAAGATATTTTGGGCCTGAAACGTGTAAAATCTCGACTAATGCCAAAACATCTCAATTTCTTCGAAAAAGAGCGTCGCATTAAGATCTATGAAGAGATGCTTTCTGACTATCAATCGGTCATGAAACGGATTATTACTGGAGATGAGACTTGGATCTATGCTTACGACCCGGAAACCACCGACCAATCCAATGAATATCGTGCAAAAGGTGAAGCCAAACCGAAAAGATCGCGCCAAAGTCGATCGAAAATCAAGGTCATGTTGACAGTTTTCATCGATTATCATGGTGTTGTCCATTCAGAATTCCTTCCACCTGGCCAAACCGTCAACAAATAGTATTAATTGAGTGTTATGCGTTGTTTGCGTGAACCTATTCGCAAGAAGAGGCCAGAATTGTGGGCAGACAATTCTTGGTTTTTGCATCACGATAATGCACCTTCTCACACTGCACTCGTTCTTCGTGACTTTGTAACCGCGATGCGTCGCGTGCTCGGATCGCTCATCGGTTCAAGTTCGTGATAGGCGGAATAATTTGGAAACAGTAGTTTTTAATAATGAATAAAAACAATATATTTAAGTAATATGCTAAAAGTGATTACAGTGTAGTCTTCCAATTTTCGGTGCCGACGCCGTTGGTTTCCGTCGTTTGTGTATTGTCTGTCAGCGGCTTGTCTAGCCGATGTTTTGCGAGAGGTGACGTGCGGTGCACGGGACGCGGCCGGTATTAGTGTCGCGTCTTTGCAAGGCTGTTGTGTTGATGTTTCTTTCGGCGTCGCGCCTCTTTAAATTACGGTTGACAGTTTCTCGTGCAGTAACGTTCGTTGCGTTTTGGAATTGTACAATGTATACAGTCGTTGCCTGCAGCGTAGCTGCACGCCGAGTATCACATGTACAGTGATACTGATGATCGCTTATCGCGGGTAGGCGCTATGCCTCGGTATATGCGGTGCGGTTGACGATCCCTGTACACGGGACTTTAGATCTCGGAGTTCTCGTTATAATCGAACGAGCCCAGCTCGTTCTATCGTTATTTTGGATACGGTGTGATAAGGCCGCGGGCGCGGCTATACGTCGCGGTATCGGAGTTTGTTGCTCTCCCTCTGGGGATTATGGTCAACGATTTTGGTGCTCGTCTCGCGAAACGGCGAGGTGATGACGGTGCACTAATTAGGCGACTCCTAATTATGTGCGGTCAAAGATACGCTACCACGGAGCGTAACCTCGAGCCGATCTTGATGAGTACGGTTGCGGTGACTCGATATGAGTTGATCTCGATCGCCTTAAGACAGCAACGAGATCCGATGCGCGGTATGAAGGCGGCTTAGTGCGCCCTTCCGATTGCGGATTCCACGCCTTCGTCGGCTGTGGAATTGGACGGAATTCGGAGTTTAGTAATGTCGACTTTACGCATTCGTGAGCCGACGGCGGAGTGATTACAGTCGCCAATCGACGAGTAATAATCTGCCAGGAGCGGAGTAGAAGCGAATGTCGATGACACGTATCCGTGTAACGACGGCGGAATGATTACCGTCGCCAACCGACGAACAGTAATCTGCCAGGAGCGGAGTAGAAGCGAATGTCACTGACACGTATCCGTGTAACGACGGCGGATTGATTATGGTCGCCAATCGACGAACAGTAATCTGCCAGGGGCGGAGTAGAAGCGGTTTCTCTTAGAGCGGATAATCGGAATCGGATTCTCTTTCGAGAGCAGTAGATCGGATTTGATTCTCTTGCGAGAGCGGACGATCGAATCTCTCGAGATTACGATTACGCGGCGTTTTATACTTCTCGAATCTCGCTTGATTCGCTATTTACCGCGGTTCGGCGGTCGCGCTGTTTACCATTTTAGAGGACGCGCTGTCCTCTTGCGCTTTTGATTCGCGATGTTCTGCGTTTATTCGTAGCGTAACGACATGCATCGTTACAACTTTTTCGCCAAAAATTCGATCCATATCGTTCCATAACCACCATATTTGCCTGATTTAGCACCGTGTTACTTCTGGCTATTCCCAAAACTCTAAAGACCACTGCGGGAAAATCGTTTTGAGACGATAGAAGAGATACAACGTGAATCGCTACGCGCTCTGAAAGCCCGGAAGGCGACTTTAATTTTTGTTTCGAGGACTGGAAAATACGTTGGCATAAGTGTATTGTGTCGGGAGGGGATTACTTTGAAGGCGACGAAATAGATTTGGAAGAATAAATAAATATTTTTTGAAATAAATAAAAACTGGTTTTATTTTTTGGACACAGTAGTATATATAATCCACATTTATATAATTAATATATATACAATAAAGCAGTAAGAACATACGAAAAGTGAGCAAGCGAGGAAGATATAGTAAGTGAGTGAGAGAGACAGGCATATGACTCGTGAGATACAACGAAAACCTCGCTGTAAGCACGCAGCCCGTAAACCGAGCGAGAAAGAGACAATAGATGATACGTTCGCGTTTGTCTAACGCCCGAAGTCGCCCAAAGCACCGTTCGCTCACGGACACTGTCGCGTGAATGTATGCGTATCCCCTCCCATGCTGCTCGCGTGCTGCTCGAGGGCCAAAGTTTCTGACATTGGCCCGCCCCGCCCTGGCGCGGGACGAGCGCGAAGTTGTGTACGCCCGCCCCCTAGCGTCCCTCCTCCGCAGAGCAGGATTGTTTCCATCGGATGGGACTTCCCCCCGTTGGACCCGCTCCGCCGCATACTTATGCGAGAGCACCTTCTCGCAGAAGGAGGCCATCGTCTTGAAGGCGTCTTCGCTGCCCATCATCCTGGACACGATGGCGGGGAATGATATGCCCCCCCCCCGAGATAGGAAGTCAGGACACGGCGCTCTTGCGTTCATGCCGGACACTACCCCTAGCGTGTTTTGCGCCGTATCACGACCATGACCGCAGTGATGGCATTGCGTCGTGACCTCCCTGTTTATGCGGCACAGGTATGCACCAAAACACCCATGGGCGATGAGCACCTGCGCCAGCCAAAAGGTCAATCCCTTCCTGACCGCTCAATCAGGCAAGCAGGGCCGGGTGACCTCTATTATATGGGCACCAAATAACCCGGGAGCCGATAAATATTCGGCCCGCCGGGTCATCGTTCGGGCCCACGCTTTGAGGTTCACCGCAATCCTGAACCTGGCCGTTAGTTGGATCCCCTGTCCCGCAACCTCGCCAAGCATTTGTATGAATCTTCGTACTGTTCGACAAGGATCTCAAGGGGGGAGGGTGCCCGGCCAGGATAGCCGCCGTCTCGTAACTCACCTTCCATTACCACCTCGTGGCCCTCAGGACCACCGGACGCAAAATTCTCCGAAGGAGTTTTGTTGAGCGGCCAGAGGTCCGCAGGGCGCCCGCTCAAATGGGCGCTCCATAGAGGGCCACGGATGATACCATGTTGACGTAGAGACGGCGGACTTTCCTCCAAAGTTTTGCATCAAACCCGCGAGGTCATTGCTCATCCGCGAAACCTTGGAGGCCACATGTTCAAAGTAAGCGGCGAACCCTCACCGGCCATCTAATAGAACGCTCAGATACTTTATATGGGTCCACACTTGGATGGGGACTCCATGCACCAGGAGTCTAGTGGATGGCGGCGCCCTTAGTTTCTCATCATGGAAAAACATTGTCTCCGTTTTTGGGGCGCTACCGTAAATCCCAGAGTTCTGATGGTCTGGACGACGCATGCCACAGCGACCTCGGCGAGGGCCGTGGCCTCATTCCATGTGCTACCCCCGGCCATGACAAGTGTGTCATCTGCATAGCAGATAACGTGACAGTCGGGTGGGAGCAACGTGCGGAGCACTCTGTCGTACACGACACACCACAGGAGTTTCAATATCGACCCCTGTGGGACGCCGCAATGGACAGACCTTCGGCGCGGGACCACGCTCTAGGTAGTGTAAGCGAGGTTCCTGAAGTAATCCCTTATCCTCC
>NW_022639518.1:466004-477292 GCF_010583005.1 Odontomachus brunneus | reverse complement strand
CCCCCCCCCCGACCCACTCCCAGGGCAGAGTATTGAAGGCGTTGACGATGTCCAGTGATACTGCTAAGAACACCAGGTACAGTTCCTCCACGACGCCTCGCACCACGCCATGGACGCGCGTAATCGCATCCGTGGTGAAGCGTTCGACTATAAAGCCGAATTGTGCGTCGCGGAGGTTGGGACACTCCAGCGACAGATGTTTGACGAGGCGGTTGGCAATTATTCGCTCGAAGAGCTTGCCCGCCTCGTTCAGCAGGCAGATCGGCCTGTAGGCCGAAGGAATGCTCTGTGCTATGCTCGTTTTAGGTATGAGGACCAACTTGGCCCTCTCCCAGACCCGGGAGAAAAGCCCTTTTTTAAGGCATCTGTTAAATAGGTACCTGATGGACGTGGGATTCCAAGCCGTAAAGGCCAGGACCCAGGCACGGCCGGGAGTTCCATCAGGGATCATTCTTTTTGGTCCCGAACATCCTCCCGGCCTTGGCCAACTCCAGACCGGAGTCTTGGCTAACCCCATAGCTTTCCCATCTTTCAACTTCTTCATAACCTCCTTTATTTCCTCCCACACTATTTCATCCTCCTCCCTTTCTTCTCTCCTTCTTTTTCTCACCATCTTCTCCTTTACTCCCCCCATCACCCTCATGAAATATTCCTTTCATTATCTCACTTCAATTCCCTCATTTACTTCAGCCTTCCTCGCTCTCTCTCTCTCTTCACCAATTCCCAAACCCTTTCCACTGTCCTTGCTTCCATTACCTCTTTTTCCACCCCCTCTCTTTTCTTTTTCTTCTTCCTCTTACAAAGCCTCTTATACTCTCTCTTTCTTTCCTTATATTTAAACTTGCCTCACTCGCTCCCCCCTCCACCTTTTCAACTCCCTTCTTATCTCTTTCTTCTTCTTCCTGCATTCTTTATCCCACTATTTTCGCCTGCTTCTCCACCCTTTACCGCTCTTCTTCCCTCCTCACATACCTTCAAAGTTCTCTTTATTCTCTCCATCACTTCCACCATCTCCCCCTGTCCCCTTTCCTTATCTGCCTTCATCCTCCCTAAACTCCCATTCAAATTTCTCCCTTCCTTCCATTTATCTCTACACTCTCCCAATCTTCCCATTCTCCGTCTTCCCCTCTTCTAACCTCCCTTTTCAACTCCACGATTGGGTGATGATCTGAGTCTATCTTCTCGCTAAACTCCATCACAAACCCCAGTATATAATCAATCATCACTCCCCATTTCCTCTCTTATACGTAACTTCACCCGCTTCATCCCTTATCACATTCCCGTTCATTATCACGAATCTTCTTTCCTCTATTACTTGCAGCACCTTCCTGCCTCCCCCATACACCTTTTTGCCTTTCGATTTTCTCTGCCCTTCTTCGTCCTATTTTTCTCCACCTTTACTTCACCCTCCCTTTTCTCTCGTCCTCGCATTAGTCACCTCCTATAACCACCCTCCTCCCTTTTCCTCCATTCTTCCAACTCTTTTAGCTTCCTCTCTATATCGCCATTTACATACACTTATATGATCACCTATTTGCATCCTTCACTGAAAATTTCCCCTTTTATCCTCTCTTCCACTTCCTCCTCCTTTCTCTAACTCTATCTCTCCTAAGTTCTTCACACCCATTAACATCCCTCTTCTCGCCCTCCCCTTCCTGTTCCTTCTTACCATTTGTATTCCTTCCATAAATATTCCTTCGGTAGTCTGTCTTTCAATCTTTCCCAACCCTTCTTCTCTAACCACGTTTCCACCAACATTATCACCTCCCATTTCTGTACTCTCTCCCAAAATTCCTTGTCCTTGTTCCGCAATCCTGCCAAATTCCAAAACGTTACTTTCCATTCTTCTCCCTCCCATTCCCCTCTCTCCCTCTCTCCTTCCTCTCTTCCTCCACTAATCTGATTCCCCCAACACCTCATTCCTCTCAACCTCCTCGTCTCTCAATCTCAATCTCTCATCTTCCTCCCAACTCCACCATTTTCCATCTATCTGTATTCTTCTATATCTCATCCATAGATACTCTTCACCTTGTTCCTTTCTCTTCTAGCAATCTCCTTCAAATTCCAATTCATCTTCCTTTTTTTCCACGTTAAATCATCTCTTATCCACACTCTTTTCTTTTCCTGCTTCTTCTTCCTCCTAATTAGCTCCTTTTTCCTTTCCAGTTTCTCTATTATAATCCTCACCCATCCACCCACCTCTCCTCTTCCTACTTTCTTCATCTTTCTTATCTCCCTCCCTATTCTCATCACCCCCATTATTTCTTTCATCCTCCTCTCCACATCCTTCTTTTCTGCCTTCATCCCTTTCACTATTATATTTCTTCTTCTTCCTTTCTTTATCTCATCTTCACCCCTTTTTCTACCTTTCTCATCTCTCTCACCAGCTCTCCAACCTCTCTTTCCCCTTCATCCGTAACTCTCATCAACTTCTCTTCCTTTCTCTTTTTCTCTTCTCCAGTTCCTTTATTCTTCCTTTTAGCTCCTCATTCTCTCTTCTCCACATTTCCTTCTTCTCTCCTAATCTTCTTATCCCCTTCAACTGCTCCCTCATTTCTTTCCTTTGACTACTTATCTCTTCCCTCATTTCTTATATTACATTTCCCTCATACCTTCCTTCATTTCCCTCCTTCACTCATCCAGCTCCCTCCCTCTTCCCACTCCTCCACATGACCTCCTCCCTCCCCTTTTTGTAGCGACCTCAATGTCTTTCTCCCTTTATTAAAAATGCACCATTTCTCTTCCTCCCTATTTCCCTCCTCCTCCTCCCTTCTTTGCTCTTTTTCCTCTTTCTCCTTCTTCCTCTTAAACATCTCCTCCAACATCCCCATACTTCCTCTCCTTTCCTCCTTTAACAAACCGCCTCTTCCCCTTTGCATTGACCTTCCATTCTGTTGCTCCATATCTCTCTTCTCCAACCTCTCCTCTTATAGTCTTCTTCTAATCTTACTATTCCTTTCCTTTTTATTCCTATCTATCTCATTATTCTCTAGTATATGCTCCTGCCTACCTCTGCCTCCCCACCGCTACCTTCTTCGCTTTCTAGTTCCTGTGCACTCACCCAAATGTATCTCTCTACCTCTCTCCTCTCTACTTCTCCACTCCTTCTCTATCCTAACTTCTCTATCCTTCTTCTCTCCTACTTTCCAACTTCGTCCTTACTTTTCCCTTTCACTTTACTCTCTCTGTCATCCACGTACTCCCACACTCCCTTCACCGCTCTTCTCTTCCTCACACTCATACTACCACTCAACACCAATCTTTTCTCTCTCTTTCTCTCACACTCTCTCTTCACACGTTTAATTTGCCAGTCGTCCAACACATATCGGAAACAGAAGTCGCACTCAATATTTATAAAACATTACAAAATATAAGATTTATTTTATTATTTTATAAATATTTACCAAAATATTTCATAGTGTTTCGGATCCGACTCGAGACAATCGAGGATGGCCGAATTCGCTGGATCCGTCCCGCGGATAACGTAGGGATGGGCGATGAAAATTAAATGAAGATCAAGGCTTTCACCAAACTCACTTTATTACTCACAAACTTTCACAAGTGCGGAGCGACGGGTGGCCGACGGGTCGCCGACGGCTCGCGGTACGGAGCGGAAATCTTCTTTAGCACCTTGACGCCGGATCAGTCCAACGCGACGGAAATCTTGACGATCGTCGTACTGACGACCTTCGGTCGGAAATCTTGTGCGTGATCGGCGCACAATTTCCTTATTTAGAAATAAGTGCGAAACACGTAACTCCTTCGCGCGTGCTTCTCACTGATTCGTGGCCCTGTGTTTTGCCTAGCGGTTGCCATGGCTGCGACTCGCCAGCAACGAGTACCGTGTTTGTTAGTTTGTTCGAATAATATTCTTGAAAGATCGAATTCTCGATTATTCGAGAACACTTATTCGAATCCCGAACATCCCGCCCGCCTTGAAGCGTCCGCTTCGAAATATAGACGCGTTACAATTTATTTTGGACGCCGGCAGGCCCTCCGCCGCAAGTGGAGCGTTATGAGATATTCGAACGGAACGAAAACAGAAAATGTACCCAACTTAATGAACGAAACTTAATTACTAGACTTCACGGATGTCGCATCGCAATCGACCGGCAGAATACATAATTTGCCGATAAGCTTCATGTATTCTGATGCTGCCGTCTTGACCATGACAACTCGAGTCAACCCATTTTGACGGGTATGATATTTCAGCATCCTCCCTAACTCCCATTTACATGGGGGCAGTTTGGGATTTCGTAAAAGAAGGAGCTGGCCTTCTATGATCGACGGTTATACTTTGAGCCATTTGCTTCTTTGGTGGAACGTGTTGACATAATCGCTGTACCAGATTTTCCAAAATCGCTCAGTGATCTGGCGCAACAGTTGTCACCGAGAGAAACGGTGTTGGTTCAAATGGAACAATGAGGGCTTAGGAGCGATAATAAGGGCAGTGCCGATCAGAAAATGTCCCGGTGTGAGGCATTCATAATCGTCGAGGTGATCAGAAAGTGGGGTGATTGGGCGTGAATTTAAACAGGCTTCGACTGTATACAACAAGGTGGAAAATTCTTTGAACGTGAGAGTGTGACTACCGAGGATGCGGCGCAAATGATGCTTTAGACTTCGCACGCCCGCTTCCCATATCCCACCGAAATGAGGAGCGGACGGAGGTATAAAATTCCACGACACGCTGTCAGAAGCTATGCGGTTTTGGAAATTCAGATTGCGCAGTGCAGTGCGATACGCTGCGGCCATCTCGCGATTCGCCCCGATGAACGTTGTGCTGTTGTCCGAGTAGACCGATTGCGGCAATCGGCGGCGTGAGTAGAAGCGCAAGTATGCATTTAAAAAGGCAGAAGTCGAATAATCGGTCACCAACTCTAAATGAATGGCGCGTGTGGTCAGACAAACAAATAGCTTAATGTAGGCTTTACACGGCGCAGTGCCTCGTCCCGTGGAGGTTCAGATAGAAACCGGCTCCGCGTAATCCAACCCGCAGTGCAGAAAACTGCGAGAAGGCGCCGATACGCGCATAGAAGGAAGGACTCCCATCAATTGTGTAGGGACAGCGGCTCGCTTACGAGTGCAAAAAATGTACCGATAAATTACGGCTTTAGTGAGAGTTCGAGCGCAAAGTATCCAAAAGTCACGTTGCAATGTACTTAAAGTTAATTGTAATCCAGCGTGCAATGATCGCAAGTGAGTGGGTCCGATTATCAATGTCACAATCGGGTGAGCTGCAAGCAGAATAGGATATTGCGACACTAGAGGACTAGACGCTCGATGCAACCGCCCGCCAACCCGCCAAGGTCTACTAAGAGCGCAGACGAGTTACTGGCCCACTTGCGCAACTCGAATCCTCCGCAGCGCAGAAGAGCGACTAATTGACCGCGAGTTTTGTGAAGAAGAGTAGGATTATCATAACTGAACAGAACGTCGTCAACGTAAATATGATCTGTCAAGATTGACACAGCAAGTGGGAATTATGCATCCTCATCGCATACCAATTGTTACAGGACGCACAAAACTAAGAATGGGCCATACGCCATCCCGTAATGGTGAGCAACTGAAATTCCGTTACAGATTCGCTCAAAAACATTTTCCAAAAGATTCTTTGATAATTAACATCGCGAGAATCGATTAGTATTTGCCGGTACATTTTCGCAATGTCAGCTGAATACACAAATTGCAATTGACGCCATTTAAGGATGACAGCGGGTAAGTTCGTTTGCAATTTCGGCTCTGTGAATAAATGATCATTAAGGCTGGAGCCGTTAGAAGTGACGCTAGACACGTTGAAGACTATCCGCAGGTGTGTCGTGGCACTTGTGTCGCGAAAAGCCGGATGGTGAGGCAAATAAACGCGTTGTAATGGAATTGCAGCAGACGGAGTGATCGCGTGCATGTGCCCGAGTCGCTGATATTCTAATAGGAAGATGCGATATTCGGCGAATTGTTCGGAATGCATGTGCAACCGACGCACCAACGAATTTAATTGTTTTTCGGCACAATTATGCGTATCCCCAATATCAATTGACAGGCCCTGTTTGAAAGGAAGACGGACAATGTAGCGACCAGACGATGACCGCGAATGTGTATGTCGAAAGTGAGTTTCACACTTTTCATCTTCCGGTGTTGCGAAAGGACGATTTGGAAATTCCTCCACTTCCCAAAATCGTCTGATTGCACTTTCTAGGGAAGAGGAATTGAGACAATGATGCGTGGATACGCGAGTCAAATCAGAGCATTCAGCGGAATTGGGATCTGGATTAAGCGATCGAGGAGTCGCGGCGCGGACCGGTCTCGATATGATCCACCCGAATATCGACTGCTGAGCGGTCGGCTGTCCTGAATCGCCTCGACGAACACCTTCGACAATGATCTCGCTATAAAGATCCGCTCTGATTATTAGATGAATCGGATCGGAACTTGTCGGGTCTGGGCCGGCCCAGGACAATCCCATAAGGTGTGACAATGATCTGACACTCGATACGCGTTTCGGAGCGTATGAAGTTAACGATTTTAAGATCAACGCAGTCGTCACCAAAACAGGAGAACGCGAATTACGCGGCAATATTGAAACGCGAGCGGCGTATCGAAACGTGTCTGCATGCATGCAGCCGACGGCGAAAACGGACGATAACGCTTAATTTGTAACAATTGCGCAAGGCTTTCTGAAATAAAGGTCATTTCAGAGCCCTGATCGAACAATGCTCGTACTTCGGCCGAGCGACTGTCACCTCCGTTAACCTTTACCCATGCGGTGGCGAGAAGAATTTGAGAGTGACCTGCCTTTCGTTGAGAAGCGAGTAACAAGTTAATTTCAGATTTGATCTCACCGCTAGAAGTTGTTGAAGACAAGCTGACGGCCAGCCGACGGCTCAACCGAAGACGCTTCACCAGACCCCAAGTTCGCATGCAGCATGTGTGATGCCGCAGATGGCACACACGGCACGAATATTTTCACGAGCTCGCGGCGCTGAATCGGCGTTCCTCGCCCAAAAGACGGGCATGCACGGAAATAATGTCGCGCCTTACACACCGGACACTGCGGAGGCTGCGAAGCGGACGCAGTCGTCACGTTGACTTTAGGAAAGTGAACGTGATTTTGATTTGCTTTACTCACGGATACGCTTGTGAGTTCCTCCAGCGCACGAATACGACACGCGAGAAATTTATTGAGGTCCTCAAAAGAAGGTGGAATTTCGCTGTCCGTCATATTCAACTTCCACGTTTTTCGCGTAACAGAGTCGAGGCGCTGGACTACAATGTGGACGAGCATATAATTCCACAACTTGCTCGAAGAACGCAGATTGGTTAAAGAAGCAACGGCGATATTAACTTTGTCGCGGATGGCTTGCAATTCGGTTGCGGATTCGCGAACAACGACAGAGAGACTAAGCAAAGACGGAATATGCATTTGGGACAGACGGCACTTGCTCTCGTAACCCGCAACCAACGCACGTTATACGACGTCAAAATTCGCAGAGGTAACCGGTATGTTTCCAATTCGCACGCTCGACTTTTAATGCACGATGTAAGAAAATGCATCCGCGTGAAGTTACTGAGTTCCAGATTCTGGATAATCAGCGCAGTGAAACGATCATAAAATTGTTCCCAGTCGTCGAGACTTCCATCGAACGGCGGAAGCTGAATCGAAGGAAGTTGTGCGAAAGACACTGCGGCAGCAGTCGAACGGTTATATATGCTATTGAATGTATCGTTGTTCGGACTTACAGGCGGTTCCATTTCTTCTAATACTTCGGACATGAAATCCATGACGGTGCGATAATGCTCCTCCCTTCTGTCATAAAGATTCCCCATGAAATACTCCATGAACTCTCAACCAGCGTATGTCGTGGCCTGAAGCAGCGCGGAGTTCCCATCCTGGTACTATCGCCAAAGTTGCCGGAGAGCGAACCCTTGCCGATGTCAAGTTATTTCGCCCAATTTTCTTAAAACTCTCGAGATAACGCTCGATGGAGCGTTGCCATTGTTACTGCTGATTTAGATGCTCAGTCATTTCGCCGACCTCACCTCGATCGAGATATCACTCACTCGTCACCTTCACGCACACCGATCCGGCTCGAAGGACCAAAAATGTTTCGGATCCAACTCGAGACGATCGAGGATGGCCGAATTCGCCGAGTCCGCTCCGCGTAGGGCGCGGATAGCGTGGGATGGGTGACGAAAATTAAATGGAGATCAAGGCTTTCACCAAACTCACTTTATTATTCACAAACTTTCACAGAGTGATGGATTGCCGACGGCTCGCGGAACGGAGCGGAGATCTTCTTAAACACCTTGACGCCGGATCAGTCGAGCACGACGGAAATCTTGACGATTATCGTACTGACGACTTTCGGTCGGAAATCTTGTGCGCGATCGGCGGAGATCTTCCTGCGGACTCTGGTGCTCGCGATCGCGAAAGTCGTCGAGACCGAAAACTAGCTTCACAATTAAAACATACAAATAATCAAGAAGAACAGCGACGTTATTGGATCGCGACAAGCGCGAGATTCGTGTCGCCAATTGACCAACCACGGAATCGCAACGCTGCGGACTCGGAACTTCGAGTTATCGACTATACACCGAGTTGTGAAACGTGAGAGCGAATATCGATATACTTCTTCTTAGTTTGATCGGACGTGACTTAACACCTTAAATAGCACGCAATCAAAAGATAGTCGGTCCTCGACGAGAAAGAAATACGAGCTATTTTCGAAGTGCGATTTTCTCGAAATCGTGTCAACGAGAGATCAAGAATAAATGATTTGCAACCTTCGACGGCAGTTGCTTATGACAAGTTGCTGGCTGGCGATTTTGTGAACGCAGATTGGTTGCGAACGCGAGCTGGACCGTTTTGCCAAATTTCCTTATTTGGACATAAGTGCGAAACATGTACTTAACTCCTTCGCGCGTGCTTCTCATTGATTCGTTTTGCCTAGCGGTTGCCATGGCGGAAGATCGAACTCTCGATCCTTCGAGAACATTTACTCGAATCCCGAACACATAGATATGTTTTTGTGATCTTAGATTCAATAGTATAATAGATTCATAAATATTTATCATAAATATAAAAATATTTACTAAAATAAATATATTTGTTTCTCTTTTCCTGAAATTTTTTTAAACCTTTCACTTTATTGTTTCACAGGCTACTTAATTCAAGCTAAATTATACTTCAAAAATTTGCTTACCATTGCAGATTCGACAACCTGAGACCTTTGGTTCTTGAGTCATTCATCTTATCTACAGTACCACTGTCACTTTGACTGAGAGACATTTCATATTGTATACATACGGTATATTCATTTACGAAAACAAATAATATATTTAAAAGAAAAGAATAGATCCTATTAAATGTAAACGTTTAGAAAGTATTTAAAAAATATTTATTTGTTTTAAAAGTAAATGTCGCGGATCCGACGGACTGAGTTCCCGTTGGGCAGCGAGCAGACGCGCTGATTTCGCTCAGCGCTGGGCGCGGTGAGGTAGGAGAGCGATTTGAACAAGTATGCAGTTTTAATTCACTTTATTGATGATGCGACAAATCTTCGAGAGTGCAGTTCGACGGCTAGATGTTTCGCGACGGAGATCTTCAGGTGCCAACGGCCGGGTCAGCCGAGTGCGGCGGAAATCTTGTTGAGAGAGAGAGGTTCTCTCTCTCTCCGCAGACGGAAATCTTGCTCGCGAGCGACGGAAATCTTCCGCGACCCCGGCACGCGTCCGCGAGCCGTCGAACGAACCGAATCTCGAAAGACAGAAGTCACAACGTCGATTCACAATATTCACGCACAGGTTGACATAAAACAAGCAAAGTTAATAGAGTAATGATCGCGTGGTCAGCGCTATCGGCAAGTGACGAACGAATTTCGTCGACTTGCGGTCACAAGATCGGAGCTGGCTCGAGAGGGCAAGAGCGACCCTCGGCACTTGAGCGAAATCACGGCGATGCTCCTCCGCGTCGGAGGGAGCGCGAGTGAAACAGAGCTCGCAGTCCCGCTAAAAGACAATAGCCGGCGGACCGCTTGAACACGCGACGCACTCTCCGATATTGCCGGCGCTTGAGATCAGCTGTTTCCCAGCTGTTTGAGACGTGCTCCACTCGTGAGATGCAAAGCACGGACTGCCCTCGTCATCGGCGAGGGCAGCTTTTAAAGAAAAAGCACTTGGCGACAATTCGCTCGCTGGTTGGTCGCGGTTGCCGAATCTTCGAGATCATTTCCATATAAGGCCTGCATGGTAACAGCGGCGATCTAGCATGCGAGTAGAGAAGCGCGAATGTTTGTTTGTTTGCGCATATGGTCGGCATGGCAACCGCGGACACCCAGCGAAATCAGTGCTAAAAAAAAGGTGGACTCGCGCTGCGGCTAGCGCGAGCCCGTCACGATGCTAGCGGGCGAGCGAACGTTCTCGAACGTTCGATCGCCTAACGCTAAATAATTAATCTCGCTCTCGAACAGTAAAATACAAATAAATCATTTTGTAAATTTGTAAATTGTAAATCAATTGTTTTCTGATAATAACAGAAACTATAATTGGAAACAAAGGATCCTTTTAATATTAGAACATAATTTACTTTGATTTATAAAAATATTTACTTATATTTCATTTACTTTTAAAACAAACAAATATTTATTTAAACACAGTTTTTACATATAAAAAATTTTTTTTCCTTGTAAGATAATTATTTGCTTATTCTTACCTTGGGTTAGAGGAAAAGCCCTGCGGACTTTTAGTAAAATTTTAACAGAATATCGACATTTATAACAATTTATTTAGTTAACAATGTAAGTAGGTATAATATAAGGGTTCTAACTCAGGTCCTCCGAGAGGGGGGTGAGGGGGGGGTATGACGTCACGGGGGGGGGTATGACGTCACCGCGGAAGAGGGTGGGTATCATCGGTCGGTAATTGGGGAGGGCATACCGACGGTTGGTAATTTTTACCGATTTTATATAACATTTAATTACATAATTTTTTACCAACATATAATTTTTACCAACATATAATTACACAATACCGATAGTACCAACGATCGGTAATTTATTACCGATATTATATATCAACATTTAATTTTTTACCAATATTTAATTTTTTACCAACATATATTTACATAATTTTCACCAGCATATTTATATAATACCAACGATCGGTAATTTATTATTGATATTATATACCAACATTTAATTTTTTTATCAGCACATATATATTCTTTACATAATTTTTACTATCATATTTACATAATATCGATGATCGGTAATTACCGATATTATATAATTTTT
>NW_022639518.1:465648-465994 GCF_010583005.1 Odontomachus brunneus | reverse complement strand
ATAATTTTTACTGTCATATTTACATAATATCGATGATCGGTAATTACCGATATTATATAATTTTTTCTATCTGCTTTCGATAGATCATTTTACCGTTCTGCGGCGGTTTTCGCGACCGTTTTTTCGCGGCGGTTTCCGCGGCGGATTTTGCGGCGGATTTTGCGGTGGTTTTTGCGGCGGATTTTGCGGCGGTTTCTGCGGCGGATTTTGCGACGGTTTCCGCGCCGCCCTGCGCATTTCGCAGCGTGATATTCTTATTACTATGGAGCACGTACACTGTGTCCCCGCGACAAGATTTTGCAAACGTATGCATTCGACAATTAGATGCGCAAGAACTAGAATGTGA
>NW_022639518.1:460806-461195 GCF_010583005.1 Odontomachus brunneus | reverse complement strand
ATATTCTAAAAATATATTTTAAATATAATATATTAAAAAAATATAAATATACTATCTTAAAAAATAATATTCATAGATAAAAATAAATTAATTTATGAACTACTTACTCTGCCTTTGTCAATCAAATATAGACAAACGCGTGTCACACACACTGGGCGTTTTTCGACGTCTGCTCAAAATCTAAATTTTACAATATAATACATTAAAAATAATATTGATAAATAAATTAATTTCTGAATTATATACTTTTCCTCTGCCTTTATAAACCACGATATTTATAACCACAGCGCTTGTCACTTTTACGTTTCGACACGTGAGATGTCTGTTCAAGACTGAGAGTTGTTTGCAACTGTGTGCCATGAAATCAGAGCTCACTCAACGAAAAAAAT
>NW_022639518.1:460683-460796 GCF_010583005.1 Odontomachus brunneus | reverse complement strand
TATTCTTATTACTATGGAGCACGTACACTGTGTCCCCGCGACAAGATTTTGCAAACGTATGCATTCGACAATTAGATGCGCAAGAACTAGAATGTGAGACATGATATTCTTAC
>NW_022639518.1:456838-460673 GCF_010583005.1 Odontomachus brunneus | reverse complement strand
TGCCATGAAATCAGAGCTCACTCAACGAAAAAAATACAGCTAGCATAATGCAGCTGTGCTGTCCTCAGAGATGATGTCACATTGCGCTAACGATTCGCGAAACTGCAGCAATGATAAAAGTTAAACAATTTGATGAACGGTAATGAAACGGTAAAATAACGGGAATGAACGGTAAAGAAACGGTAATGAAACGGTCAAAAACGGTAAAGAAACGGTAATACAGAACGGTAAAGAAAAGGTAAAGAACGGCAAAAAACGGTAATGAAACGGTAAAGAACGGTTAAAAAACGATAAAGAAACGGTAAAGAACGGTAATGAAACGGCAATGAAACGGTAAAATAACGGGAATAAACGGTAAAGAAACGGTAAAGAAACGGTAAAGAAACGGTAAAGAAACGGTAAAGAAATGGTAAAGAAACGATAAAGAAACGGTAAATAACGGGAATGAACGGTAAAGAAATGGTATGAAACGGTAAAAAACGGTAAAGAAACGGTAAAGAACAGTAAAGAAATGGTAACGTAAACGGTAAAAAAACGATATGGAACGGTAAAGAACGGTAAAGAAACGGTAACGTAAACGGTAAAAAAAAACGGTATGAAACGGTAAAAAACGGTTTAGAAACGGTAATGAAAGGGTAAAGAACGGTAAAAAACGGTTTATAAACGGTAAAGAACGGTTAAGAAACGTTAAAAACGGTAAAAACGGCTTAGAAACGGTAAAAACGGTTTAAAAACGGTTAAGAAACGTTAAAACGGTAAAAAACGGTTTAGAAACCGTAAAAAACGGTAAGGAATGGTAAAAAAGCAGTAAAAACGGTAGCATTATAATAAAAATTTATTATACATATCAAAGGTTAAACAATTCTTTCTGGCGCTGACACCGCCACCAATTAAATATTTTCAATACATTTTGTAACGCACAGTGTTTTGTATGATTATTACATCGTAAAATGTTGGTTGCATCCAGCTTGTCCAATGACGCCATATCCTCGTAATCCGCATCCAGAGTCTCAACGATCACCTTGCCCCTCGCATCATCATCGAGGAGATTCGTCAACCACTCTCGCTTCTCGTATCCCTTGACATAGACGAGTTTGGATTCTTCGCTGGTTTCGCTGATCACAGCGTCCGTGATCTAACGTTTCGCTTTGTTGTATGGGACGATTCCATTCTTCCAATGCAGACCATGGTGATTAGCCGTCAACCATGCTGCTTTCGATTTGTCAGCTCTCGTGAGAAGATGCCACGGCATAGGACTCGCAAAGACATAATGGGAGAAAACAGTTCCATTTCCAAGTATTGCTATCTTTTTTACGTGAAATCTCATTCCAACCGTAAATCCTTGCAGGTCCACAAATGTAGGTACGTTCATTTTTATGTGATTTTGCGCACAATGTTGGTCAGGGGACTGTACTCCACAATGCGATCGTGCAGAATGAGGCAGTAAGCTGTGGTATCCATCGGTATATTCTCCTTGCAGTCGAATTCAATTCTCACATCGACAGTGGCGTTCTTGATGGATTCGTTTTGTCGCGAACAATCAATGACCATACATGGACAATGAGTAAGAAATTGTATGGGATCGAACAACACATTGCCGTTGTCACATCCGTAATATGATTTGCGGAAACGTGTATACATATCGTACAGAACGGCGTATCTATGTATATCGAAATCCAAATTCATATCGTCGTACGGATAAAATTCCGAGTTGAGATAGAGTTTCACGTTAGTCAGCTTACAGTGCTCGAATATGATAACATTACCTGTGAGAGAATTCTTTTGACCAGTCTGCAGAGCAAAGATGACGTAACGCGGCTTCTCCAGCTGAGTCGCCGTCTTGACAGCCCACGAATGCTTGGTCGTGCTCTGTAGGAGAGGAAATTCGTACAAATCCCACGAGCGAAAACTCATGCTGAAATATCGACCGCTTTCCAGAGTTCGCAGCATAGACAGCCTGTTTACATCTTCAGCATAACGTGAGGCATTCGCCATTGTATTTTGAACAAATCAATCTTTGGGTCAGAATTTGCATGACCCACCACGCAATTGTAGTCGTTGCGTGAACGTATCAAGATCAATTCGTGACGAGCGTTGATTACGATCCGTTTGTAGTCCTCACAAAAGCCTAGCAATGTATTGAGCGGGACACAATAATTAAAGTATCCCGCAAACATGTTTCTCGAGAGATCCCAACAAGCGTTCTTCAACAATAAATTTTTGTCACGAGTCAGCGATACATAGTTTTTGAGCGTGCTCGTTACTCCAACATTTCTGCAGCGGTCAACCTCCACACCATTGAGTTCGTACCGGATTTTATCGAACAGAAAGGCCGCACAATTATTTGTCAACATCTCAACTGCATGGCTATCGCCTTCTATCCTTGTTAGCACAAACTTGCCCTCGATGTAGAGAAAACTCTCACATGGCAACGTATACAAATCCTGCTGTTGTATCGGTATTCGTATCTCGTCACTGTGTCCAAAAGATGTATTGGCGTATGGATTGTACGTGTGAGTCTCGATCTTGACGATGCGATCGTCAAAGATCGGCTCAATAATTGTCCTCTTGGTGGGAAAAATGTCGCTCACGTATTTAGTCTGACTCGCTTCGTTCAATACGAGCATCTCAGGTGTCCTATTGCCGCCGCCGCCGCATGTGCAACCTGACGATTATCTCTTTTCCGCGGAAATCAAGCAATCGACTGTCTTGACCCACAACACGTATCGTCAAATCCGATAAGCTCCGTGCAAAAATCGGAAGATAAATGATCTGTGCTGGCGTTTCCGATATTTTATATCCTGGTGGTACATTAAGCGAAAACTCGTGTATGGTGTGCACACATTTGTCGTTGCTGTACGCACCGGTGGTCACATTACATTCTATGCGAATAATATTCACATCCGTAATGTTGATTGTCACGTTCGATTCGTGCCATTGTCGCGGCTGTAGAATGCGATCTGAAGAAAATCCCAGTAGCGATGCAATGGTATTTGGTTTGTTAAAGTTGATCCGGTGAACACACTTGATTTCACACTTCATTGTATTCTCATTGGCGCGAATAACTATGAGATCAACATTATCATCATCATCATCATCATTATCATCATTGGTAGTGATCGGTTTGATGGTTTCCAACATTGCACGTTTCAGGTACCGGTATATGGCATACAATTCGTACGATCCCTCAGGGATTATAATTTCCTTGTCGTCCTCATCAAAGTAAAATTTATTATTCGACGCATTTACATTCGGTATCGTGTTATAGGTTTCAAAGGCTGCCAAACCGAGTTCGTAATCGCCATCGCTCAGATCTATGGCTGGAAAGTAGCTTCCCGCGAGAGTGCTACTCTTGCTGGTGAGTGTAAATGTCAGCGACATCTTCGTCAGAGACCAAAACGATTACTGGACACTGATCGCAGAACGTTGGGCCTTAAATCGGCTGTTAACTGTCTGCAGTAAACTTAGACACAGTTGTCCGCAAATGCTCTGATCGTAACGTTGATAGGACGTACGATTGTACTCAATTGTATTATTATCGAGATATCGCACCAATTCGCTGGGTGGTCGAAGATTACCAAAACTATCGAAATATATCACGCGATCGCCTCTTTTCGCGTACGCTACCCAATGAGTACCGGGTCCCTCGACGTCATCCAAATTTACGATTCCACTCTCGTTTACGCGCGGCGATGTAGGCAGTACGTCGCGCATGAAAACGCCTCTGAAGAACGGAATACGCATACGTTTCGCCAATTGTTCCAATTGTACATTGGTGGTGACGCCCGTAGGCATTTTTAGTATTTTTTCAACGTTTTTTTTTTTCTCTCATGAC
>NW_022639518.1:455947-456616 GCF_010583005.1 Odontomachus brunneus | reverse complement strand
GCGCTTCGCTTCTTTTTCATGCCCATTCCGATTTTTGTCTTAGCCTTCATAGCTGCCCAAACAGCTGTAGCGGCAGTTCTCTCACTGAGAGTGGAATCTCTCGCGACTATACGTTCTCGCGCCTTGTCAGCGAGTACGTTCTCTGCCACGTGACGTTCGACGAGATCGTTGCTTCGAGAATACGCGACATCGTGCTCGCGACACGCCGCATCTAGCGGATTGATACCCCGATCACCTCTGGCCAATAGTGTCCGCAAGCGTGTACCCGGCCCGCAAAACTGGTAGCCGGGGATATGCAGTTGGATAGGATGCGCGTTAATGGCACGATTTAACAGACTGTTGCCGATTTTTACTGTTTTCGACGACGCTGACATTCAGCACAGTCTCTAATCAACGGCGCTGGACCGTCGATGTGCGTTTGCTGCCACGGACGATTATAATGTTCCAGGCACCGACGATACTGTCGAACCTCCGGGTCGGCCCTTATATGTTCCGGGATTCTGTCCCACAAAACGTCAATGTGCTTCGAAAACTCGCGCAATAGAACAATCTTCGGTATATATTTCAACTGTTCGGAGGTTAGGTCTCGAATATCATGAGTATCCAACAGTAGGAGAAATATTTTGGAGACTCAACGGATTCGATTCGGCGCCTCCCTATAAATAGTTA
>NW_022639518.1:453230-455043 GCF_010583005.1 Odontomachus brunneus | reverse complement strand
TATGTTCACTGGGACGATCCCAACGAGCTGGTGAATCGTCTGCGATTGCTGGAAGCCTCTCGACAAGCTGGCAATAACGCTCACGGTAATGAAATTTTATCCATTATCGAGGAACTTCGCGAGGCGGGCCTTGTTATAAATTGAATCGCACATTGATGATGCGCGTTGTTTGCATCGAAATGTCGATCAATAAATTTGGTGTTTCGCTCCAAAAGAGAGGACCGCCGACGATGGACTATTACACGTGGAGTGGAGTACTCAGAAATTACGTACGCGATAACACTTTGTGCATGGTCGCCTCCGACTTTGATGCGAGGTCGCGCAAGATACGACGCGTAGCGCAACCGGAAGCCGACAGTGACGTCGTCAATAGACTCTACGTGGAAAGAAGTCTCGCTGCATTGAGAGAGCAACAGCAAGAATTTGAAAAGAAACAGGAGGAATTTGAAAAAAACCTGATCAGACTTCATGCTGAAACACGTGCCATATGGGAGAAAGTGTTTGCAGCGCGTTGAATAGATGGAATTTAAAACGATGCGCTCGCAGTTTCGTCATTCGTGATGAGGCGATCTAAGCGATCAAACATGCGGAAAACTGGTGGAGATGGGAAACAACACAGCCCCGAAAAGCAACGGTTAGTGGAGGAGTTGCATGCTCCTGCGAGAAGGCATTTTCCTCATAGACGCGTCATTGCGCGTCGATACGATGATCTGTGGCAGTCCGATGTAGTGGAGATGCGTCTTTATTCGCGGCTCAACAGTGGCTACCTCTACATACTCACCGTTATCGATGTGCTGAGCAAGCATGCTTGGGTCATGCCGCTAAAGACTAAGAGCGGAAAGGAGGTGGTCGAGGCGTTCGGCAAGATAATTCGAGACAGCGGAAGATGTCCAACAAATTTGCAAACAGACCGGGGGAAGGAATTTTACAATACCGATGTGCAGAGACTCACGAAGAAACACAACATCAATCACTATTCGACGTATTCAGTTATGAAGGCTTCCGTCGTGGAACGATTCAATCGTACGCTGAAGAATGACATGTGGAAAATGTTTACATTACAAGGAACCTACAGATGGATCGACTCGCTACCGCGTCTCGTGTTGCAGTACAACGAGCGCAAGCACCGGACCATCGGAATGCGTCCTGTCGATGTGACCCCTACGATAAAAAAACTTCTTGATACGATCTACAGCAACGTAAAAATTGCAGCTCAGATTTCAGCGAGATTCAAAGTGGGCGATCCGGTGCGCGTGAGCAAGTTCAAGACTGTCTTTGCTAAAGGCTACACGCCCAATTGGACTACTGAGGTGTTTATGATCGTCAAGGTGCAGGCGACCAATCCTGAGACTTATCTGCTCGAAGATTCTCGCGGACAGCCTATAGTCGGAGGTTTCTACGAGTACGAACTGCATCGTGTTGCCAATCCAAATGTGTACTTGGTGGAAAAAGTGTTGTGCAGAAAAGATGATAAGGTTTATGTAAAATAGCTGGTATTCGATAAATCATGCAACTCGTGGATACATTAGGATAATGTGTTGTAAAAATAACTGTTTATTATATGTAATGCATAAAATATATTCTATTTATACATAAAATTATTATATGTAATACATAAATTATATTCTATTTACACATAAAATTATTATACATATGTAAAATATATTCTATTTACACATAAAATATACAATATACGATTTATATTCTATTTACACATAAAATATAAAATTTATTTTCTATTTATAATGGTATTTTATAATGCCCCCATGGTAACGTTTCAGTCGAATCGGGTACGATATACCGTTTGTCATCG
>NW_022639518.1:453044-453220 GCF_010583005.1 Odontomachus brunneus | reverse complement strand
GGATAATCGCTCGTATTAAACCTTGCAATATCACGTTTCATGTGCTCATATACATCATCGCATTCGATGTTGTAAATGAGATTGTCTGTGTCAGTATACATTATTTTACATTTGTCGCGATACAGAGCATACATGTAGTCGTGATAAAATTCATACAAGCAAACCTTTGATATGTC
>NW_022639518.1:451885-452846 GCF_010583005.1 Odontomachus brunneus | reverse complement strand
TGCCGAATACCGCATTGTTCATCAATTTGTACAAATTTTTCTCAAAATCATTAGTTGCACGCGTTCTAAATTGCGTGTTTAATTCGATATAACTGCGCAGCCAGGGAGATTGAGCGAATTGAAGCACGCGGTGAATCTTTATAATACGAAGACCGTGGCGCGTGCACTGCTGCAGGTTGCCGTAGTGGATAATATAACGCTGCTTATCGTATAGCGTCGCGAGAAGTTTCTCCTGACGCTTGCCGGGTGGCTTATCGCGCATAGGACAAAACGGTAGGTCAGTGTGCACATCGTGCAAATTTTGCGGATACTCCAAGTCGACCTCGAGAATGTATCCTGTGGGCGAATCGTTAGCGACTGAGAATACGTCAAAGTTTGACACGTTGTCGATCCATCGAAACTCGGCGTAAGGTAATGGTTGACACATTGCCCATCCATACAAATTATTTACGTCAAAGTACATTAAGTACGACGATGGTTTCGACGCGTCGTAAGACTGCATGTACTTGTTATTGGCGTGTGCGTATCTATCCGAACATTGACTCAGGCCGCCGCGTATACCGCGTTCGATGAACATGATCATATCAATATCGGTGAGCAATTCGAAATTTATGCCGGTATGTTTCAACATTGCATCCCACGTAAATCCAGGCAGAGTATAATAATGCGCGGGATCGAGTCCATAACTTGTGATGCAGCTGTCGCGGAAATTTTCAAAAATATCTGCCAATAACAAGACATCAGTCTTTAAATACAAGTCGCTGTATTCGCCCAAGGTTCGAGTGGAGAACCGCTTCCAGATCTCCGCGGTGTGCGCGTAATCGCTCTCGGATACTATATCACCCGTCAACGAACTGTAAAACGATTCTCGCGGCGGTAAACATGTGTCCTGCAGCTTGTGCACGCAATCCACGTATTCGTATGGAAAGACACCCTTTCGCGTCAATAAATTAAATTCTTC
>NW_022639518.1:446537-449591 GCF_010583005.1 Odontomachus brunneus | reverse complement strand
TGATGACAATTCCGGTTAGTATGCGGTTATCGAACGCGGTATCGACCTCGCGCCAAACGAGTCCTGCATCTCTCGTACTGTGTCCTGCACCCGCGTGCAGGACGAAATGTGTGCGCAACGTATTTTTTAAACCCTCGAGTTGCGCGATTCGAGCAATCAATGACTGTCTAATACCGATCGATAATCGCAGTTGTTTAGCCCGACTATGTTCTTCCAACAACTCGAGGAACTCGTCACACTTTTGCACCCACGCGTCTTATTCGTCTCGCGAACTCAGAGCCGACTGTTCCCACAATTATCGCTCGATTTGCGCAAAATCTTCCATTTCTTTTACAAAGTGCACACTAGATTTACAAATGCTGCTGTGCATATTGGCATAGTACGACTCTGAACTTATATATCATTAGTATATCTCCATCTCTTTCTAACAAAAATGTGTCTCGTTTAGGAGGGATTGCAAATGTGCAAAATATGTATACTTCTATGACCTTTGTAATAGTATCTTGTTTCACATTTTCTGCGAATCTTACTGTCGCACGTGTTCATTTCTAATAATAATATCATGTTTCACATTTTCTACGCATCTAACTGTTGACTGCAAATCAATGTGTCAGGAAAAAAATGCTGCATTGTGACGTATAAAAGAGAGAGATCTTACATGAATACTTTTGGACTGCACTTTTGATATAAATATCGGAAATCGATTTTTTCGATGATGCAGTATGGCGCGAAACACTCAATCGATATATGAGTATTCGATTGGTTATCTACGGCGCCGTATCAGAGATTTGTTGAATGATTTGATAAAATATATTTGTACAGTAGATGTAGATGAAAATTAGGTGAGTCTCATTTATATTATTATTATTATGCACTGCTTTCGGTTGGTGGGGAGGAATTTTGAAACGTATTTAAAGCGGTTCTTGGTCACTCGTTGCATCAGTCGTTTTGCAACAAAGACATTTAGTGGACAATTATTATTTTGAGAAGAATGCACAGTGTTGAAGGAAAACGTATGAACTACTACGTACTCGTGCAAGATGATGCTCCACCGTACGAGAAAAAAAGGTAAGTCTCAATAATTATCTTCTTGTGAATCATTTATCTTTAATTGTGTATTGCAACCGCGTTAAATTATTTATGTTTTTACAGTGTATCGCAATCTCGTTGTACAGCCCGTATTTTAGGGCGAAGATATGCCTTGACGTCAACGTCTTTTAAGTACTTGGAGATTGGGATCAGCGTAGGACTGGTATCCACAGTGCAACTAGTCCTCGGCGACAATCGTGGCAATCAATTGGCCTTACACTCGGCAATTTGGGGAGGATTGATGGCAAAACGTGAAGATATTTTAAAACTTTTGCAAACAACCGAGGTGTCATCCTCTCCGCTATGGATTCGCGATTTGGCGGTGGAATGGTGCACAATGTACGGCAAGAAACTTTTAAAACTCACATTATCCGGTAACTGCATGTACTTGCAACCAGCTACAGTGGAACATTTGTTTACTCTCGAGCATTGCATTGACCATATGTACTCATGGAACTACACACCATATGAAAATACACACATTGTTAATACAAAATATAGAAATTTTGTAAAAATTTTTCGAGAGAAGAATATTACCGAAACGGATAATGCTATATTGACGATACGCAATAGCGGGGACTTTGACGGTGGTTCACTCATCGATTGCAAGCTATTGGCGTGCGCAATGAATGATATTATGTATGAAGTATTGAACAAATAATCTGTACATGTAACACTTTCAAAATATGTAAATTGTAATCCCAAGATCTGCTGCTTATTTGTATTACTCCTTTTTTCCCTATTTTCTCGATACACCACAAATAGTCTTAAAATGTTATTCGGTCTTTTTACGGAGCGCAGCGAGTGATGCATAACATGCAAAATCTTGTCGCGGGGGCCTAGTGTACGTGCTCATTAGTAATAAGAATATCATGTGTCACATTCTAGTTCTTGCGCATCTAATTGTCGAATGCATACGTTTGCAAAATCTTGTCGCAGGGACACAGTGTACGTGCTCCATAGTAATAAGAATATCACGCGGGCGGCACGGGCGGCACGGGCGGTGCGGACGGCGCGGAAACCGCCGCAAAATCCGCCGCGGAAACCGCCGTAAAATCCGCCTCAAAAACCGCCGCAAAATCCGCCGCGAAAAAACGGTCGCGAAAACCGCCGCAGAACGGTAAAATGATCTATCGAAAGCAGATAGAAAAAATTATATAATATCGGTAATTACCGATCATCGATATTATGTAAATATGACAGTAAAAATTATGTACAGAATATATATATTCTGATAAAAAAAATTAAATGTTGGTATATAATATCGGTAATAAATTATCGATCGTTGGTATTATGTAAATATGCTGGTAAAAATTATGTAAATATATGATGGTAAAAAATTAAATATTGGTAAAAAAATTAAATGTTGGTATATAATATCGGTAATAAATTATCGATCGTTGGTATTATGTAAATATGCTGGTAAAAATTATGTAAATATATGATGGTAAAAAATTAAATATTGGTAAAAAAATTAAATGTTGGTATATAATATCGGTAATAAATTATCGATCGTTGGTATTATGTAAATATGCTGGTAAAAATTATGTAAATATATGATGGTAAAAAATTAAATATTGGTAAAAAAATTAAATGTTGGTATATAATATCGGTAATAAATTATCGATCGTTGGTATTATGTAAATATGCTGGTAAAAATTATGTAAATATATGATGGTAAAAAATTAAATATTGGTAAAAAATTAAATTTTGATATATAATATCGGTAATAAATTACCGATCGTTGGTACTATCGGTATTGTGTAATTATATGTTGGTAAAAATTATATGTTGGTAAAAAATTATGTAATTAAATGTTATATAATATCGGTAAAAATTACCGACCGTCGGTAACATCGGTATGCCCTCACCAATTACCGACCGATGATAACCCCCCGCCCCTTCCGCGGTGACGTCATACCCCCGTGACGTCATACCCCTCCCGGTGACGTCATATCCCCCCGC
>NW_022639518.1:440330-446371 GCF_010583005.1 Odontomachus brunneus | reverse complement strand
CCCCCCCCCCTCGGAGGACCTGAGTTAGAATCCCTATATTATACCTACTAATGTATTGATTATCCTGATCTATAACTTGTTGCTAACGTTTAGGTAGAGCCTCGATGCCGTTCTCCTAAACTCTTAGGACTCGTGGGCGAAAAAATCGGCAAGGTGATTTCGGACAGCCTCCATTGAATCGAATGGTTGATCGTTAAGACTGTTTTGCAGCGAAAGAAACAAGTGGTAACCGGACGGTTCAAGGTCCGGCGAATATGGTGGGTGCTGTATCATTTCCCAGCCAAAGCTTGTAACGGGGTCACTTCTCTCGCCTCGCTCGTTTACTTTCGATTTTTATCGCTTGGGTAAGCTCGCCGTCGTCCAGGATCGTAATAGGAGAGAGATGGAAGTAATGCGCTCGATTTTGTTAGCTTACAACGAGAGTTTATTACTTTAGTGTACAGTGAATGGCGTGTATACTGCGCCGAGGCGCGTGCGATCGGTTTTGCCGGTGCAAGTTGGAAGGGTGAGCGGTCGCGGTGGCGGCAGGCCGCGGTCCAGGCTCTGGGCCGTCGTCATCTGGCACGATGTGCTCTGGAGTCACGGTCGAAGCCCGACACGCTCTCCGCTGAGTTCGATCGGCGGCCGAAACCCGGCACGTCGTCGTCTGGAACAATGTTGGGGAGTCACGGTCGAAGCCCGACACGCTCTCCGCTGAGTTCGATCGGCGGCCGAAACCCGGCACGTCGTCGTCTGGAACAATGTTGGGGAGTCACGGTCGAAGCCCGACACGCTCTCCGCTGAGTTCGATCGGCGGCCGAAACCCGGCACGTCGTCGTCTGGAACAATGTTGGGGAGTCACGGTCGAAGCCCGACACGCTCTCCGCTGAGTTCGATCGGCGGCCGAAACCCGGCACGTCGTCGTCTGGAACAATGTTGGGGAGTCACGGTCGAAGCCCGACACGCTCTCCGCTGAGTTTGATCGGTGGCCGAAACCCGGCACGTTGTCGTCTGGAACTGGTGTGCCTCGAGAGGCTGAGTTCGCGGTGTCACGCTCCCGTGCTGGTCTCCTAGGAGACCGGCGGTGAACTCGTCTTGATGGTTCCGCGAGACCCCCTTTTATAGAGGCGGCCGAGGAAATTTACCTGCGAGTGCTGCCTCACCCTCGCGTTCGCGCCGCGTAGCGGCGGCCGGGAGGACTACCGGGCTCCCGGCGTGCTAGTCGTCTAACGGGTGTCGGGCAGCGAAATTAAGTACAGCGGGAGAACGTAACATAAATATATTTTAACTTTCGACAACGGTCGAGAACAAGAAAGGAAATAGCCTATAAAAATTGGATAGGATATGACTATGTTAGGTTTACTTAAAAACTAGGAACGAGGTGGGAACGCTTCGTTACAAGCTCTATAATTTTTTTTTCGTGATCAAAGAAGTATGTAGTCGAGCGTTGTTATAATGAAAAACCTTCCTATTCTGGCCGCTTCTCTTTTACTGTCTTGCGCAATTTGTCGAACTGGGCGCAATACTTACTCGAATCTATCGTTTGGCCCTGCGGAAGCAGCTCGAAGAACAGTACTTTTTTATAGTCCCACGAAATACTGAGCGTCACTTTCTGCGAATGCAAATTAAGTTTCGTTACCGTTTTTGAACACTCGCTCGAACCGCACTACGATTTCTGCCGCTTGATATTATTGCAGACAATCCGTTTCTCGTCTCTAGTGATGATCCGTCTCAGAAATGGGTCTAGAGAGTTTTGTTTTAAAAGAGACTCACACCAATGTCCGGTCCGTGATATTCTTTTCGGTCAGTTCGTGCGGCACTTATACATCGGTTTTTTTTCACCATGCCAAGCTTTTTCAATCGGTTTGCTACGGTTGTATGATGAATGCCGAAGCGCACCGCAATTTCTCGAGTCGTTAAATATCGATATTCCTCACTGGAGCCAAGAGTTAGTCGTCGTCAGCAGCGTTTGGCTATCCAGATTGGGGAATATTTTGGAGATTAAATTCTCCGGAACGGAAGCGGGCAAACTATCTCTCGCATGTGTCTGCGCTTAAGGTACCATACACGGCGCATATTTCACGCTTAGCGTCCGCCGCTTTTAAGACTTATCGAAACGAAAACAAAAAAATATGCCGAAAATGCAGCTTTTGCTCTTCTTATTTGAAATGTATGCTGTACAATAATTTTAAGTGTATGCTGTCACCACGCCGACTTTTTCGCCCATGACAAGTTCCAAGAATTTTACGAGAGCTGCATCGAGGCCTTACGTTAGCAAGTTGTAGATCAGGATAGTCAATACATTGTTAACTAAATAAATTGTTATAAATGTCGATTTTCTGTTAAAATTTTATCAAGACTTTGAATAAGTTCTTGCTGTTTTCCAACATATGGCGTTACCAGAACTGCATGCGTGTAGTTTAAGATGGTAACGCACCTATAAGGAAGTACTACAAGCAAGCAATTCAGTGCAGGTCATTTCGCCGAAGTGTAAACAACTTTTTTTTCATAGTGTTAAACATGTCGAGTTTCGTGCCAAAAAAGAGTAATTGCGGGGAATTTTACTGTACTACTTTATTAAAAAAAAATCTGCAGCTGAAGTACACAGAATTCTTGTTGAGACTTACGGCGACCATGCTCTGTCGGGAACAATATGCAGAGATTTGTTTAGACGCTTCAAAAACAATGATTTTGATGTTGAAGATAAAGAACGCTCTGGCGCACCGAAAAAGTTTGAAGACGAAGAATTGGAGGCGTTACTTCATGAAGACTCATGTCAGACGCTAGCTGAACTTGCAGAATCATTAGTAGTTGATCACACAACAGTTTTGAAACGTTTGAAAGTATTAGGAATGATTCAATAGCAAGGACATTAGGTGCCGTACGAGTTGAAGCCGAGAGACGTCGACGTCTTTTTACGTGTGAACAGCTGCTTCAACGGCAGAAAAGGAAAGGTTTTTTGCATCGTATCGTGACTGGCGATAAAAAGTGGATACACTACGATAACCCTAAACGTAGAAGATCGTGGGGTAAGCCCGGCCATCAACATCGTCGGCAAAACCGAATATCTATGGTTCAAAGTTTCTGCTCTGCATTTGGTGGGATCAGTTGAGTGTAGTTTATTATGAGCTGCACAAATCGAACGGGAGATCGCTATCGACTACAATTCATGCGTTTGAGCCGAGCATTGAAGGAAAAACGGTCGCCATACGAACAGTGACACGATAAAGTGATTTTGTAACATGACAACGCTCGGCTATATGTTGCACAACCGGTGGAAACGCTTAAATGGGAAGTCCTATCCCACCCGCCGTATTCACCAGACATTGCCCCTTTCGATTATCACTTGTTCCGATCGATGGCACATGGCCTGACTGAGCAGCACTTTCATTCTTATGAAGATGCCAAAAAATAGATCGACTCTTGGATAGCCTCAAAAGACGTATCGTTTTTCCAACATGGAATTCAAATGCTGCCAGACAGATGGGAAAAAGTAGTGGCTAGCGATGGACAATACTTTCAGTGACATGTTTTTTACGACTTATTTTAAATAAAACATTAATTTTCACGAAAAATCGGCGAGAACTTATTCAAGGTCCTAATATATTAAAAATCCGCAGAACTTTTCCTCCAACTCAATATTAGAATAAGCAAATAATTTCCTTAAAAAAAATTTTACAATTACGTCCGACCAAAACAAACTCTTCTGCCAAATGTCAAGTGTAGTTTAATCTTTCAGAAAATGTGCGGCAGACTGGCAATTGAATGACACGTGATATCTATTTTCTAATAGTGTCATCTATTTTTTCATAAAAGATCTAGTTATAATTGTTAATTGTATTGTCATCTTTATAACTAGATTCTTTATAATTAGATCTGTAATAACTAGATCTGTCTCTATCATTCATCTCTCTATCATTTTTATCATTGTACAATTCGCCGATGACAAAAAATAAGATATTTAAATTTCTTGAGATACTCAAATCTTTTGTATTCTGTTCTAATATTCTCCAATATTGAGATGTCCATATAATTATGCAGAACAATATGAAATTCTGCAGGTAATTCTTTTTTCAATTTACTTTGAAACTGTTCTGAAACATTTTGTATAGTTTCTTATAATTCGTCTATAATATCTTGTATTATAGATTACTTTTGTTATATAATTTTGCGATAAATTTCAATAGACAATTTCGAATATCGTTAGATTCCAATATATCTGCGTTATCTGAAACATTTACTTCGTTTAATAAGCAATTCTCTGTAGATTGTTCAGAAACTAATTCTTTTGTTGTTAGTGACAAATTCTTTTGTATAATTTCATTAGATTTGGATTCACGACTTTGGTATGGGCATTCTTGTAAATGTTTCTTCAAGGTAAAGAACTTGGGAAATTCTCTGTAGAAATTAGAGAATATATATTTATATGATATTTTAAATGAATGGTGCGATTTTAAATGTTTTAGATGGATTTGAGTATCACTAGAAAGTTATCTTGAACAGAACTGACAATTCATTTTAAGACTGACTGTTCTACCTTTTAATAACCTAATCAAGTTGTAAACCAATTGGATTAATGAAGCAATAAAAAAAATTAGTTAATACTTTATCGAAAATTTTCTTTCTCTATGCAAAATAATTGAAAAGATAAAATACTATCTGCATATATAGATGACATAGAAAATAACTCAAAATATTTATTCATGATTTTCTTCGAAATATGAGAAAAATATACTTATTTTCGTTTTAATTTATATGAAGCACTGTAAACAAATGGGATATTTTTATCCAAAACTGTATGAATTTTGTAAAAACTCCATTGAAAATACCAAAATGCTCACATTTTTTCGAATAACACGCGTTGAAGGTGATGAATATCTTAAAAAGTATATCAAGAGCTTTCAAGACAGATGGGATTTCGTACATCGTTTTGCCCATTGGTACGTATATTTTTTCGATGGAAGTTATTTCAGACCCAACATCTAAAATAAAAGACTGCATTGTCAGATTCATTCGACACATCTTCTTTTCTTTTTCGATGCACACTTGTTCAATATCTCTAGATACCTAAGAAAAGGAAAATTATATTTTATTATTACATAAACAATAACCTAAAATTATTACATATTTTAAATTATAATATTAAAAATATACAATATTAAATATATAAAATATAAAAAATTAGAATGCCATGTCGACTCTCAGAAATTGAAGGTTTCCAAACTCTTCTGCGATCTTCGGTAAATATACTGATTTTTATCGATTTAGGAGTTAAAACAACTATTAAAAGCCAAATCTGAATAACTGTCTTGCTATCTATAAAAAAATCGGAAATATACCTAGAATTTTATTAGTTATAATGCTATATCCTATATATTCTATATATCATATACTGCATATATCATATATTGCAAGCTAAAAAATAACAATGCCGTATTAACTTTGTAGTTATCTAGTAATAAGAAAGTCATATTTAATGACATACAAAATACATTTCTTACAGCTAATTGTTTAACAGATTGTTGTGCCCTCAATTAGGATAAGCACAACCGGTAATTGGGATTCCGGTGCGAACGTGCAAACGGTTAGGATAATAAGGGAATCTTATAACCTTGAGGAGTTTTTATAATAAAAATATATTATTGAACTTGTCTTCTTACAGTTTCCGATCACGTTCTATTACACTTCACATAGATACGTTTTAACTAATCCTTTACCGAGTAGGTTAATGTTATTATAATGCGAAACACTCTTATTACTCCCGAGTCAGCTGTCTCTCACTTGAGACATGTAACGTACGCCTCTACACTGGTCAGTATCTCTCTCTACTCTCTCTGCTCTCTCTGCTCTCTCTGCTCTCTCTGCTCTTTATATATCATTCATGAAATTAGGGAATTAGGTTACCGACCTAATTACCTAACAATTCAAAAGTGTAACGTGATGTTTCTGCAGCGCGTGCACTTTTGATTTATTTGCCGTATTTCGCAATGTTCGTTTATGCAATACATGCATTTCGGCTGAAACGTCTTTTAGCGTTTCAACATGTTTTGTCCTACATAACA
>NW_022639518.1:417499-438019 GCF_010583005.1 Odontomachus brunneus | reverse complement strand
GGTACACGCTTCCGAAATGTTGAAGAAGTGCGAGAATGGGTGGACGAATGGATTGCTTCGAAACAAACATCGTTTTATCGAGATGGTATCGCCCAGTTGCCAGAAAGATGGCAAAAAGTTGTAGAAAGTGATGGAAAATACTTTCATTGAAATAATTTAAATAAATTTTTTACAATAAATGCTTTTTCTCAGTATTTTTTGGGCGGAAACTAAGTTAAGGTCCTAATATTATAACATGCATACTTTCCATACGCAGTAAACTACTCTAGTCGTTGCATATACCTCCTAATGCATGGTTGTATTGGAAGTGTGCATTAATTTTAAAGGATTTTCAAGAGATGGCGTAACTAGTATTATAGTGCATCGGACTATATTGTTGCTACCTTCAGGTCAAAGCACCATCATGTGGCTTTAGTTTTCAGTATATGTCATTCTGTCGAAGTGTAAACAACATTGTTTTTTTGAGCATTGAATATGTCGAAGTTTATGCCAACAAAACGCAATTTGCGGGAAACTTTGCTTTTTTGCTTCCATTTGAAGAAAAGTGCTGTTGAAAGTCAACGAATGCTGTCGGAAGCTTATGGTGATTACTGTATCAATTTTAACATGTGAGTACTGGTTTCGATGCTATAAAAAAGGTAATTTTGACACGGAAGACAAGGCCAGCCGAAAAAGTTTGAAGATGAGGAAGTAGAAGCTTTATTTGATCAAGACCCGAGTCAAACGCAAGAAGAACTTGCAGAATCATTAAATGTTGATCGATCAACGATTTCCAGACGTTTGAAGGCCATTGGAATGATTCAAAAACAAGAAAATTGGATGCCGTACGAGTTGAAGCCGAGGGACATGGTAACCTGTGAATTGTTGCTTCAAAGACACAGAAGAAAAAATGTTTTGCATTGTATCATGACGGGTGATGAAAAATGGATACGCTACGATAATCCGAAGTGCAAAAAACCATGGTGCAGGCCAGGCGAACCATCAACATCAACGGCAAAACCGAATATTCATGGCGCCAAGCTCATGCTCTGTATTTGGTGGGATCAGCTGGGTATAGTGTATTATAAGCTGCTCCAAAACCATCACTGGGGAACGCTACCAACCACAATTGATGCAATTGAGCTGAGCATTGAAGCAAAAACGGCCAGATTACGCGAAAAGACATGACAAAGTGATTTTCCAGCACGACAACGCTCGGTCACATGTTGCGAAACCGGTCAAGGAAACGTTAGAAGCGCTTAACTGGGATGTCCTACCACACCCGCCGTATTCTCCAGATATTATTCCTTCCGATTACCACCTATTTCGATCGATGACTCATGGCCTGTGTGAGCAGCGCTTCTATTCTTATGAGGATATGAAAAATTGAATCGATTCGTGGATAGCCTCAAAAGATGTGTCGCTCTTTCGACGTGGAATCCACCTATTACCATAAAGATGGGAAGAAGTAGTGGTTAGCGATGGACAATATTTTGAATGATTAATTTGTAACTATTTTTTCACAATAAATTTTTACCAAAAAAATCCCTTAAAATTAATGCACACTCCCAAAAGATTATACAATTAACTGATATATTTATAACATGATATTATAATTATATATTTATAACTGATATATTTATAACACTAACATGTATAGAATAAATGAAATTTACGTCTAAATCAAATATACGTATCGGTAATACGTCGTTTCGCGAGACTAAATGTTTTTCTCTTTGGCATTATTCTACGTTAATTAAATACAACTGTCTAGCCAGTTGACTAGCTGACTGTCAACTATTCATGCAGTTGTAGCATCTATTGTAAAATAATGCCAAAAAGAGAGAAAACATTTCTCTTTGGTTTAGAGCAGTCGTCCGGCAAGCAAAAGACCCGGGTTCGAGTTTCGGCCTAGTAAAACCGCGCTCTCGATATTTTTCTCTCTCTAGAACGAAAAGGTACACAGATCTCGAACGCACGGCATCCCGCAGCCACCTAGTACGCCCTTTTCCTTCTATGTTTCTTACGAAACAATTCATTGCCGATGAGTGTACGTCATTTGATGTTAGGTTATATTTTTCATGCAGTAAGTTGAACAATCGACTTAATTCGATGAAAATAAAGTTATTTGTACGACAAATTTCTTGAATTACGAGAATTTCCACTTTTGGAGAAAGAGAATGAGCTATACATATCTTTTAGTACAGCAAGATGACTTAATTCCCGTACAGAAAGAAGATTCTCTACTTCGCTCATCTTCCGAATATTCACAATATTCACAGAGAATGAAGGAAGCCACACTTCACTATCACACAGACGCAAACTGAATATGTTTTGAGTATAATTTCAGCCACTTTAGACTTTCTCTGGTCTGGATGCGTCGTACAAATAATGCTTGAGATATTTTTTTTTGGTGACCGCTCGCGACTTGGGCGCTATAAGCGTCCGTCTATCTTTCCTCCGCACGTAGTAAGTTTGAAAGATAGAACGCTTATGGTGCGCGAACGCTCAAAACAAACCCAACTTTACTCTGGTGCGAACAGAAGAAAGTTTGACTGAGTTGGACAAGTCAAATCATAGTTACCAAATACTTGGTAACTATTACCTTTGGTAATTATTACCTTATGGTAACTATGGTAACTATTACTATTACTAATGTATTTAATACTATTTACTAAATCATTTAATTGATTTGACTAGATCAAAAATTTATGTTACTATTTTATACTTATTGTCACACATTTGGTAACATTTGCCATATTGGTCACTACTTACCAAATAGTATGCTAAAACGCACAACCAAATGACTGTGGTAAGTATTACCAGACTTTTTTTCAGTGTAGGATGTACGTTTGATACAACTTTGGATATTCATAAAATGTCCAAAATAAGGTCATTTCTGTATTCATTTTGGACATCTATCCCAGGCAGCAACGTAACGTGATTTTCATGTCAGTTTTTGATTATTCGTGACGTCAATTATCCTTTTATAATCATGTAATAATGACGTAAAATGATCGAAATTAATCACAGCCCATCAACGTCATAATAAAACATGAAAATGACGTCATAAAGAGACGTAAAGATGACGTGTTAGAATATGCTTATTCAGTTCTATTTTCTAACAGAAACTATTCGTAAATGTCACAGCGTTTACTGATTTTATTTGAAAATTTTAGATTACTTGATTCCAATGTTACATCACATTTAAAAATTCTCACTGGCACTGGTGGGACTCGAAATTGGATTCTGAGGCATCTCTGGATTATGAATCTATTGCTTCAGACACTACACCACTTCTTCGATCGATATAAACATCTTATATTTTGTCGATATGTGTTGTAATCAACACAATAATATAATTTTTTGATAACATAATTTAATATAAAATGATTTAATAATCTTAATAAAAATTATATTTTTCGTACTTTTATTGTTAATCCCTACTTAATTTAACCCCTAATGAGGTGAGCTCAACAAAATCCCACACATTCCATTTTGCTATCTTCAAATTTAGTAGACACTTTTTATTGTCAACTGTTATTAAATAGACAAAATCATAAAAGACTATGAACTTTGAGTAATTATAAAAGAGTACAATTGAAAAAATCCACCATACTATATAAGATTTAATTAAATTAATTAAAGAGCATAGCAGGATAACCATGTATGTACTGTCCCCGTACGAATTTGGTTGAGATTTTTACAAGAATTTGGCATCGATATGAGGTTAAATTTCCCTACGTATTATATCTGAAAAATAATTTTTATAGGAGTTATGGGGGAAAGAAGAAAATATCGAAAAAAATGTTTCTCGAGAACGGCTGAACCAATTTCAATGAAAAAAATATATGTTATAGCTTTCAATGCCACAATGTTATATAAAAAAATTACGGATTCTTTTTTCAAAAAGTACTGGTTAAAAGAAATTTCTCAAATGTTTTTGAATTTTTTGTTATAGGATGCACTTGAGGCATTATAACCATTTTCTTCCTGAAACATCTTTAAATACTTTAGAATAACATGACCGAGTTTCAAAACGATCGGAGGGATAGTTAAAAAAAATACGTAGTTAAAAAAAATAAAGATCTTTAGCGCGTCACGTGCGGCGTATGCGTGCTGTGCAACGGGTATGTGTAGCACCGTAGCATTCATTTTTTTCAAGTGCTCCTGCGATCTTCACTTGTTTCTTTCTCTGTTGAGTAGTCAGTATCCCCATTTTGGCGTGTTTGAGCTCTTTTCTTACGTTTGTTTTTCCTTTGAAAGAATAGGTTCCGCGTGGTATTGTTTCCTGCTGATAGTTATTCTGTTTACTGAATCTTCCATTGGTTTTTGTTTAGGAATGAGAGAGGGGGAGAGGGGAGAGGGGAGAGAGAGAGAAAGAGAGAGAGCATCGCCGCGTTCAAACTCGGCGCTTATGCGGCGCCCGCCGGCTCGCGGGACCGAGTGGAAAAACGGAGCTTCATGCTCCGCCGCGAGATGTCAAGCGCGGTGAGTGCGCGAACAGTTTTCGTTATGTAAAGAAAAGCTTAGGTATCTTAATTTCCTTAAAAAATATTTATCTTGTTCTGCGATTTTTATGTTTTTGCTGCCGATATATTCACATATTCCGAAGCCTCCGATGTAAATAATGATTTGACGTAAAAGTACGAAGTCATTTTATTTGCTATTATTATTTGAGCTTCTTTCACTCATCTTAAATGTTATACTCTACAATAGCTTTTTGTTGTACCTTGTGTTTTTTGTCACGCACATTCTTTCCAACTAAAAATACTTGTTTTGGATTTAGTTTGCCATACTTGATTTGACTTGTCATAGGAAGAAATGTCTGCGACAAATAAAAATCCTAGATGTGCTGAATGTGGTAAGTTTTTACGTACATAAGTTTTAAAGTACATGGCAAAAATAAAAAAATTGAAATTAGAAATGAAGCAACGAATTTTTCTAATAAACTTCAACAAACGATTGTTCTTAACGATATCTTGTGTTCAAAATGCCGAGTTTTCCAATATAAAAAGGAGAAACTTGATGTCGATTGCTTGATTTCTGAGAACGAGAGTGATGAATCACAATCAACTTTCAATGATCCAACAATCACTATTCGACTCAAACTTAAAGTGGAAGAATTAAATAGTGAGAGAGTTGAAGTTCCAAGAACAGTTGCAACTCATAAACACTGTTGTCTTTGTTCTGCCGCAATGAATCTCACAGTTATTCCAGAAGAAGGTAGGATGCAATCTTATATTAACCCCTTCACTGCCAGAGTATTTAGATGAAATGTGTCCAGACTGCCGAACTTAGAAACTTTGACAATTTTAACTGGACATACCATTTTTGGGGTATTTTCATCGACATGTTACCTATTTTGTTTGAAAGTTTTTTTACTGACCATTTTTTTATACTACATAATAAATTGAGTTCATTTGTACCGCTTATACGATAAAACGAAAAAAAAAAAAACAAAAAGGAACAAAAAAACAAAAAAAAAAAGGATAAAAAGGGAAAAAAAAGTGGGATGCTAAATCCTTTTGACAACCTCCTCGACGATGCATCCTGGGTTCGGCTGATGTCAAGGGTAATTCACACAAAAGATGAATCAGCGGTTCAAACAACGATGAAAATGATATATCTGGTAAAAGTAGCAAAAAGTCATGAATTGAGTTACTTTTACCCATAAATGATATAGCTTATCAGAATAACACTGTTTAAATGTGGCATAAAACTTGAGTGTGCGAGGACAAAGATTTTCCAAAAAATGAAAAAAATAGTCATTTTCTTATAGCTCTAGTCGGTCATAGGTGCGAGATAGTATAAAATGGACCTCGGAATCATATTCAGCGACCCCGAAAACATAGGAAAACACATTCTGTTCACATTTAATGCATTATCAGGCGTCAGTAGAGCATTTATTTATAGGACAAAGATTTGTGATTTTCCGGCAGTTTGGGCCAAGTCCAAAAAAACAAAGATCTTTGTTCTCGGCAGTGAAGGGGTTAAAATGAAAATTCACATATCAGCAGGAAATCGATGCTGTCGAATTCACTTAATCAAGGATCGATTTTACGACGAAGATCTTGATCTATTGAAGGTTTACTCTAATTCGTCAAGTGTAAGTCCTTCGGATTTATCGAAAATGATGGAAAGTCTCGCAATCAAATGTGATTCCACCCTCTATGATAAGCTTGGAGATTACAGTCTTTCCGAAAATCAAATTCTTATTTTCATAGGATTAAATTGGTAAAATATCATACTTTTGAGAGATATGATGACTTCAATGCGAAATAGACAGATATGTACCGTAACTCAGGCACTCATAGTATTTCTTTTTAAATTTCGCACTGGCAATTCGAATAAAATTCTTGCTTCTATTTTATAACTAGAAAATGAACAACTTATCTCAGAATATTTATTAGCAGTAGTGAAGTCATTTGAGGAAGACGTCTTACTCTCTCATTTCGGATTAAATTCTTCCAACAGAAACGGCTTTATTCAGAATCATACGACTGAAATTGCCATAAGTTTATTAGCTAGTCATGAAAATCTAATATTGATATGCGATGGGACATGCTCGTCATCAAAAAAGTACGAATAATGAGTTTCAAAGAAAATCATTTTCTGGGCGAAAAAAGTCCCATTTTGCAAACCTTTCACGATTTGCACAACTGATGTCGTTGATATGCTGGGACCATATCCTGCAAATATAAATAATGCAGAGATCCTAAAAACTTTCCAACAAAGTCCAAACAGCTTGTGCAAATTGTTGAAAGAGAATGATTATATAGTTCTCGATCGCGGTTTTCGAAACATCAAGGCTGAGTTAAAACTTAAGAAGATCAAAGTGTTGATGCCTACATTGAAAGGAAAACAAAAGCAATTAACCATAAATGAATCGAAGGAGTCTCGCTATGTAACGAAAATTCGGTGGGCAGTAGAAGCTATCCACGGAATACTGAAACATAAATACCGAATACTTGACCATAATTAGACAACAAAATGCTCCCGAAAGTTGGGATCTATTTTCGAATTTGCTCATTTTTGAACAATCTATTCGGAAAAAGGTTAAAAACTGACGCAGGTTTATCAGATGAGACTTTGGAAAGGATGAAAGCACGGAGACATATTGAAAATTCTTTAACTGATGAGGTCGAGGTTAAAAGGCTGGTTACATAAAAAAGTGATGTTCCAAAGTGTCTAAACAGATGACCTTTTAGATTTCTCTGAAATAATCGAAAAAGATCTAAAAATTTTGCTCACTAGATCTTGTCAACTATCGCAAGCGATATCTTATTTAGCTAAAATGGTTGATAAGGATGGAAAAGTGAACCTGCAATTCGTTCAAGATCAAACGGATGTTCTAAAACTTCAAGTTTAATTGCGTCATATTTCTCGAAAAATATATCGGTGTTTCGTGAAATATAAGCCCAATAATGTCGGTATTTCAGGTCTATTGCAGTATGCATGTGACTGCGCCAATGGAAAAAGAACTGTTGGCGCTGTTCACATATTGCTGCAATAGTTTACTATATATCTCATGCAAGATATTTGTCCAAAGTTTTAAAACCAGCTGAAATTTGCAGTAAAATGTTTCAGGAAGATAATATTACTTCTGTAATCGAAGAAGACAGCAATAATGATTGAAGAAATCTTACAGACAATAAGCACTTCGATTCGTAAGAGGCAAGAGGACTCACGATAAACAAGCATCCCGGTTTGTGAGAGTCGCTATTCTAAACCCACTACTTTGAATTTTAAGTTTTTTAAAAAAAACTTTGGTCAGTTATTTAAATATTCCTAGTCATACAATAAATCATAAGATGCTGTTGCATACAAACCACTATATAGCGCGCCACACGCCGCACGTGACGCGTTAAAGATCTTTATTTTGTTTTACTACGTACTACTCCTCCGATCGTTTTGAAATTCTGTCATGTTATTCTAGAGTATTTAAAGATTTTTCAGGGAGAAAATGGCATAGTGCCTCAAGTGCATCCCATAACAAAAAATTCAAAAACATTTGGAAAGTTTCTTTTAACCCGTATTTTTTGAAAAAAATCCGTAATTTTTTATATAAAATTGTGGCATTGAAAACTATAACATATATTTCTTTTTATTGAAATTGGTTCAGCCGTTTTCGAGAAACTTTTTTTTTATATTTTCTTCTTTCCCCCATAACTCCTATAAAAATTATTTTTCAGATATAATACTTAGGGAAATTTAATCTCATATCTATGCCAACTTCTTGTAAAAATTTCAACCAAATCCGTGCAAGGGCAATACATACATGGTTATCTTACTATGCCCTTTATGTATAAATATACAAATCTCAATGCTTATTATAAGCAAAATATCTGTCTAATATAAGTATAAAATATAAATAAAATTAATTAATAATAGTAATTTCTCACAAATTTTCAGAGTATCCCAAGTAATGATTTGCAAAATATTTATTATAATGAAGTTCCAAAGAATACTTTAGAATAAATTAGGCTCGGAATAAGAATTAATTCTTTACAAATTCTTCAGATATTCATTTTTCTAATTCTTTAGGTATTTTTTAAAATGAATCTTCTATGAACTTCTATTCATTGCCGTGCTATCCGAGTCAACATTTTCTCATTAACATATTTTTGAACATCATCTTACTAACTGGATAATTGTAACGATGCTCGTGAGTAAGAAATGGTAGGACAAGTTCTATAAGGTTTATTTCTAAAAGTCAAATGCTTGAGATGCAAGCACATAAAAAATAAATAACAATGTGTATAAATAATAATCTGTTGGTTACATACGACAGTTGATATAAATGAACATTAGATAGATAAATATGTTATCTGTCACATTCTTTGCTTATCGAACAGCTGACTAAAAATAATCTCTCAAAAACGTATGATAGACATCTTTAAATGATGTTATTATCACGTCAAAATAATCATGTCTTTTAAACGTCAGTTATTGGTTATATGACGTCTACGACTGGTAATCATCATTTATCGACATGAAAATGATGTGACGTTGCTGCCTGGGGATAAAATAATATGTAGCGTTGATAGCGCGCATTCTCAACATGTTTATAGTCGAATTTTATACTTAAGATATTTATGTCCAAGATCGGATATTTTATGGACATTCAAATTATGGACATTAAGGGATGTTCAAAATTGGATATCCGATGAATGTCCATAGGATATCTTGTGCTATTTAGGATCTTATATTGCAGGATCTTATATTGCAGGTTACATTTCATTATATTACAACAATATAACAGTTATATAATTCTGTTTGTTGAGTTTTACTACAAAGAAAAAAAAGAGAAAAAAGTTGCAATCGTTTTGTTTATATCTATACTTCTTATTAAGATATTATTTTATAACAAATTATGCAACTTACTCCATAATTTATAATCCTGAATTGATAATAATAACTTTTTATGCAAAAAAATTGAGTTACTTCTAAATTTCCTTTTTTATTAGCATATAATCTTTTGGTTTTAGGTCATTGGATTTTACGTATCAGGTACGATACGTGCTTATCGTGTAGCCATTTATCATGGACTGTCATGTCACATAAATGTCTTCATTTGTATTCGATAGCAACGCAAATGAGATTAAATATCACGTGAAGTAGATAACCATTATATATAATTTATATATGATTATCATTAATAATAATTAATAATAGACTCCTTATGCTAGTTCTTTTAAATAATGTAGTGATCATCACATTAGTTGTCATAAAGATAAATGTACTTAAGAAACATAATGAATTAAATCGCGCTTATAATTGAATTATATTGGGAAGAAAGTGGAGTAGCAAATATAGCATTGTAACTATTAAAACTCAAAGTATAAAGAACTCTGAAGGATAAATAAGTAGCTTCACTGATGTCGCGTTACTTTGTCTCGACAATGTTAAGATACTTGTTGCTGCTGCATTGTATTTCAATAGGATTTACAATAACATTAAATCCACTATCGATTTTAATGGTACAGCCTCTTGCGTCAACTAGTCATCACGTATGGACGATGCCTTTATTAAGAGATCTTCTCCGTAAAGGCCATCACGTACACATAATAAGCATTCATGAAGCTGATGTTGAGGATAAACTTGTACAAAATTTGACGTCCATCGTAAGTAGATATATTATTTTTATTTTTAATAGTTTGGTTTGATTCAGTTTTCAATACGCGACATCTTAGAAAATAGAATATAATTGCTGTACAATGTAAAATAACATATATAATATAAGCTTGTTATACCTTGTTTATAACATAATTGATTTTTGTATGCCTTACATAATTATGTTTTAAAACTGGTTATATTTTACATTTACAGCTATTTGGTATTTACAATTTATGACAGTAAAGATTAGTAATAACATAATTTAAATATCATATAAATATTACGTTATATAACAAGTGTTTACATTATTTTTATGTTATATAATATATTTTATGTACAAATAACGAATAATTAAATAATATCTGTTTCCCGTATATAAATTGTAATATATTAAAATATAGAGTGTATCCCAGACTCTCTTTCGTAATTTTTGTGAAAACGTAGAACAAATTAAGGTGAATATAAAAGTCTTATATTGTTTTTCAATATTCGTAATAATCGAGTTATTGATTAAAAAAAGATTAGTGAATCACGCGTGATATGGTAGAAGAGTTATAGTGGTAATATGTGCTCATATATTAGATCAAATTGAACAAAACTCTGTATTATTTTGTAAATAATCTCGTAGATTTTTAGTTATTAATGAAAGAAAATTAGGTAATTATGTAGCTTAGGAGATGCAGATATATCCCAATATAGATGTGGCACAGATCTCCACAAGACAACTTAAAGGCATACAGTACTCTCTCGATAACTTGCCATCCAAGCGGCTGTAAGGGCGGAAAATTTTTAGAAACGGAAAGTTACCGAGAGCCCCTTCTGTGACGGCGCATGCATGTGATTGGCTGATAGGCAGAAGTCTTGGCCATTGAAAAGGAGGAAGAAGCATGCGCGTCAGCTTATAACCTTACATCACTATTCGGCTGTGTTTCAATATTACGCGCGCCTGCGCCAACGTCAATATAATGGGGACCAATTTAGTATTAGTGAGCGTACGTGTGAAGGGGAAGTAGCTTGTGCGGAGAGTTATCGCGAGGAGAGTTATCGAAAGAGTATTTTGCTGAGAACGTCCCTACGTCTTAAGAACATCCCCAAGACATCCTCTGGAGATCTTATGCTGTCTGACACTTATACAAGTCACTTTCTTAAGTAATCTCTAAAAGATTATCCTAGTAAAAATTGTGGACAGAAAACGTATCCTATCCGTTTCTATCTGCTTTACTATACGTTTCTTGCACTGCAAATACGGACAGATATGGATAGAGTATGTTTATAATCTATCGGTTTCTGTCTGTAAAAACGGATATATAACTGCGATTCCTATTCCTTCTGACTATAAATACATATAGGAATCCTGTCCGTTTCTGTCTTCAAATGTGTATACGCATCCTGTCCGTTTCTATCTACAAATACGTATACGCATCCTGTCCGTTTCTATCTGCAAAAAGTATTTGAATCCTGTCCGCTTCTGACTGCCAAGGTGTATATGCATCCTACTAGTTTTTGTCTGCAAATGCGTATACGCATTCTGTCCGTTCCCAGACAGCACAAAATATTTATAAAACATTTACAAAATATTTAAATACAAAATATAAGATTTATTTGAATATTTCATAAATATTTACCAAAGTATTTTTGTGACCTTAAATTCAATAGATGATAAATATTTATCGTAAATTTTATAAAAATATTTATTGAAATATATACATTTATATATATTTTTCTCTTTTCCTAAATTTTTCTTAAATTTTCCACTTTAGTTTTCACACGCTACTTAATTCAATGTAAATTGTACTTCGAAAATTTGTTTACCAATTGCTAAGATTCGAACTTGAAATCTCTGGTTCTTGAGTCGTTTACATTACCTACTGCACTACTGTCACTTTGAGAGACGTTTCGTATTGTACACATATGGTATATTCATGTACGAAAACAAATTATTTATTTAAAAGAAAAGAATAGATCCTTTTAAATGTAAAAAATACGATTAAAAATTATATAAAAAGTATATTTAAAAAATATTTACATTTTAAAAGTAAGTAAAATGTAAATGAATCATTTTGTTAATTTAAATAAATTTTTTTCTGATAATAAAATAAACTTTAATTTGAAACACAAAAAGATATTTTTAATATTAGAAAATAATTTATTTAATTTTATAACATGATTTACTTGTATTTTATTTACTTTTAAAACAAGCAAATATTTATTTAAACACAAGTTTTGCATTTAAAAAAACTAATTTTCTTTTTGCAAGAAAATCATTTACTTATTTAAGAATAACTTGTACGTAGATATTTTAAGCCTTCGTATACACACTTATTGTTTCAACCTTTGCATACATACTAGGTGGTTGCCACTCATAGCAATTTTTTAAACAGCTGTATCTTTTAAAATATTTATGCTAAAATTCTGAAAAAATGCATGAATTAACTTTAATGTTTATAGAAAGTATTTACATACATTTGGTATTAAAATTTAAGAAATTTTATATTAAAAAAAAATTATTATATTTCGCAATTAAAAAAAAATTTTTTAATTTGCAAAAAAATTTGTAATTCTTGTAATTTTTATTATTTTTAAGTAAAAACTTAACTAATATTTTATTGTTGAAATGTTTACCTTTAAGGAACAAATTGTCTCGTAAATCATCTCTGGAAAAAGTATATTTACAATTTTATATATAAATCCAGGTCTGTAAATATGAAACCGGAATTTGCAGATAGATGGCCATAGCTGTCAATGTAGTTATCGTCAAACCGCGTTATTGACGCCATTTCCTTGTTGACATCTCTGACAAAGATTTTCAACTCACAACAATACAAGTTTCATACAACAGCATAGTTTGTAATAATGTTGAACATGTCGAATTTTGTACCTGGAAACTACGATTTGCGGACAGCATTGATTTTCTGTTACCATTTGAAGAAAACTGCTGCAGAATCGCATCGAATGTTTGTCGAAGCTTACGGTAAGTATGCTCTTGGTAAATCACAGTGGTTTGAGTGGTTTAAAAAATTCAAAAGTGGCGATTTTGACGTGAGAAACGAAGAACGTGGAAGACCACCGAAAAAGTTTGAGGACAGCGAATTGCAAGCATTGTTGGATGAGGATAACACTCAAACGCAACAACTCGCGGATCAATTAAATGTGACACGAGAAGCCGTCTCCATACGTTTGAAAGCCATGGGAAAGATCCAGAAGATGGGAAATGGGTTCCACATGAACTGAATGAAAGAGAGCAGGAAAACCGAAAAACCACTTGCGAAATGCTGCTCGCCAAGTACAAAAGAAAGTCATTTCTCCATCGAATTGTGACTGGCGATGAAAAGTGGATATATTTTGAGAATCCTAAGCGTAAAAGATCATGAGTAATTCCAGGCGAACCATCGACATCGACTGCAAGGCCAAATCACTATGGACGGAAGACAATGCTGTGTTTGGTGGGATCAGAAGGGTGTGATCTGTTATGAGCTGCTAAAATCTGGCCAAACCGTTAATACTAAACGCTACCGACAACAAATGATCGATTTGAATTAAGCTTTGCGTGAAAAACGACCAGAATATAAAAAACGGCAACACAAAGTGATTTTGCTTCATGATAGTGCACCATCACACACAGCAAAACTGGTCAAGGAAACGATTGAGGCGTTTAGTTGGGAAATACTTTCGCATACGGCTTACTCACCAGACTTGGCTCCGTCCGATTACTATTTATTTGCATCGATGGGACACGCACTTGTTAAGCAGCGCTTCACTTCTTACGAAAATGTACGAAAATGGCTCGATGACTGGTTTGCCTCAAAAGAGCAATAGTTTTTTTGGCGTGGCATCCACAAATTGTCAGACAGGTGGGAAAAATGTATAACTAGCGATGGGCAATACTTCGAATAAAATACTTTTAATCATTTTTATACAATAAACGTGTATTTTCTATACAAAAATTCCGGTTTTATATTTACATACCTGGTATGTTTACTATCATTTTTTTGTATCAAATTATTATTGCGATTTATTATCAGTGCGATATATCGTACTGGTTGCGATTAAAAAAAAAATCGATACGTTTGCTAGATAGGAGCGGACGGCGGCCGATTCTCGGCACGTCGTCGTTATGAGCAGGAATCGGTTAGCAGAACGATCGACTCTCGACACGTTCGCTAAACAGGAGCGAACGGCGGCCGACTCTCGGCACGTCGTCGTCAGGAGCAGGAATCGGTTAACAGAACGATCGACTCGCGACACGTTCGCTAGACAGGAGCGGACGGCGGCCGACTCTCGGCAAGTCGTCGTCAGGAGCTGAATTGAATCTTCATTCAGGGGGATACTCTCCCGTGCCGGTTTCCTTGGAGATCGGCGGTGAACTCAGTGTTGAGAGACTTGCGGGCTCCCTTTTATCGTATCGGCTACCGCTTCTTTCCTGCGAGTAGCGGCGCGGCGCTTCGCGGAACCGGCGGATGGTCGGCCGGATCCGCATGCGGGTCTTCGTCTTAATGCACGCTTGCAGTTGCGTACCACAAGTCGGCGTCATGTCAGCGTCGCTGGTGGTGGCACTGCACTGTGCATTTCGGCGCGACGCCGTTAGTGCCGTATAGTGCACAGTGTAGTAACGAGGCCTTTCTATGTCTCGTTACAAAGGAAACGTCAAGAATTTCGCTCGTCGGAGTCCGGGTTCAATAATTGTTTGACACAAGCAAGTAACAAAAATAAATAACACAAGTTTATTAATAGTCTTTGATACAGAACAGAATGCGGTATCTTGAGCGTTTCGGCGTGAGACGGCGCCAGTAATCGTGTCGCGGTTTTGGTAGTACGTGCCTCGCGCTTTGGTAGGCGGAACATATAGCGATACGGTGTATCGTACAAAACGGTGTCGGTAAGTTGCGAGACGTTCGCGAATCGCGATGTCGGAAATTCCATGGCCGCGAGGACACGGCGGTGACGGCGATACGATCGTCTTAGCACGCGGTGCTATATATCGGGTGACTCACTTGTCGCCAACGCGATATATGCAAGTATCGACAACGTTCAATCGAGCGCACATACTGGCACGTGTACTTGCAAGTCGAGAAAGAATACGATCGGTACCGAGAATGTTCGATGGGGCTCGTGAACACACGAACTCTTTAGTCGGTTTTTTGAATCAAACGGGAAGGCAAAGTCGGTGTTAAGAGCTCTCGTCGGAGATAGCGAACACACAATTTCTTGGTGCCGGTTTTGCTAGTAAGGGTGCGGAAGCAGACGGGAAAGCAGAAATGATACGGTCGAAATCCTCACTCTTCACTCTGAAGCATCGAATTCGGTAAACGGTCCGGATCGGTCTGGTCTCGCTTATATTCCGGCCACGGTTCATATACTCGTTTTCGCTATCTGTCACTCTTTGTTGACGGCGTTATCTTCTCCCGTTATCTCCCTCTCGTTCTCTCTCGCTCTCTGTCGAATCTCTTTCACTCATTCTTGTTCTCGCTCGAATTTCTCTTGCTACCTTTCGCTTTCTCTCGCTCTTTCTCGTTCTCTCCCGTTACCTCTTGAATCTCTCTCGCTTTCTCTCGCTCTCTCTCGCTCTTTCCTGTTATCTCTCGAAACTTTCTCGCCCTCTCTCACTTTCTCTCGCCCTATCTCGCTCTCTCTCGTTCTATCTCGCTTCCCCTCTCTTTCTCTCATTCACTCCCGCTCTCCCTTGCTCTCACTCGCTCTTTTTGGCTGTCTTGCTCTCTCTCGTTTTCTCTCGTTATCTATCTCTGTCGCTCTCTATCGTTATCTTTTGAATCCTTCTCGCTCTATCTTGCTTTCTCTCTCTCTCTCTCTTTCTCTTTCTGTCTCGCTCTTTCTCTCGTTCGCTGTTGCTCTGTCTCGTTTTCTCTCGCTCTCTATCTTTCTCTCTCTCTCCCTATCTCGGTCCCTTTTGCTCTCTCTCGCTTACTCTCTCTCTCTCTCTCTCTCTCTCTCTCTCTCTCTCTCTCTCTCTCTCTCTCTCTCTCTCTTTCTCTCGCTTTCTTTTCCTCTTTTTCTCTTAATATAATTTAATATTGTAATATGATGTCACGTCCCTGCAAAGTTCTGCGACACGCACGATAGGAGCAGCTCCGCCGTGCTGAGTTGTTTTTGTGGTCAAGCTACGTTTTCGTAAAAGCTACCCCTTACGGAGCGTTTTCGCATGAGGTCAACGGGGTCGGTGAGGGAATGAGGGAAAATGAGCAACCTAATAGCTCCGATGGTTAGAAATAACTGAAGATAGAATTTATTGGGACTCGCGGTATACAACCTGGATGTCTACGAGATGGCAACTTGTCTTGTTCGCGTGTGTTATCGACTGGTGGCATGCATTAGATCGTTCGTTTCGGATTGCAATAAGATAAAGTAACGATTTACATTAACGGAGACTAGCGAATTGTAATAAGTTGTTTTATCTAGCACCTTTAGAGAACCGGGAGAGGGCCCTGAACAACCCCTTGACTGTCGTGGCTAGCCGTAAGATTGGTAATAGTTCAAGCTTCAGTGGCATAAAGAAGTTTGTAACGATCGAAAAGAGATCGTTACGAAAAACACAAGAGACGCACAGGACCGCGAAACGGAGTGTTAAAGGACAACGCGTCCTCGGGAAAAATATACAGCAAAAGCGCCGAACATCTACGACACATAGCGAAGCAAGCGTGATTCGCAAATATAAAGCGCCGCGAATTCGTAATCGAGATCTGATTCCGATCCGCTCTTTCGAGAGCACCGACTGCTCCTGATAGATTTCCGTTCGCGGATACGCGATAGAAATCACTCCGCCGTCGAGTCACGAATTCGTGACATCGACATTGTTCCAACACCGTTCTTAGCAGATTGTTGCTCGCGGATACACAACAAGAATCACTCCGCCGTCGGTGCACGAATACGTGCTACCGACACTGTTTAAACCAGACCGCTCCTGGCAGATTTCCGTTCGCGGATACACGACCGAAATCACGCCGCCGTCGAGTCACGGATACATGACATCGACATTATTTCCATACCGTTCCTGGCAGATTACTGCTCGCAGATTCGCGACAGAAAACACTTCGCTGTCGACTCATAGATTCATGACACCGACATTAATATAACTACCCTTATCCGCAAGGTTTCACGGCCGTCGAAGGGCTTGGAATCGACGCACCGGAAGGGCGCTTAACGCAACCTTCACAGCGCAAACCGGATCTCGACTTCGCCTTAGTGCGATCAAGATCACACCGTTATCGAGTCGCCGCGTGGGAACTCGTTATTGTATACGCAAAGTAGCGCTCCGTTGCAGCGCAGCTTCGACACCGCGTCTTCAGGATCACACCATCATCGCTCGTAGAGGCGCGAGTCGACCTCCGCGATACTAGCAAACCGATCTCCAGAAGCGAGATCGGAATCACACCGTTACCACGACACATAGGCGCGTCCGCGGCACCATCTTCATCACATCCGCGATCATGCTAGAACGAGCCGGTCTCGTTCGATTGCAAAGACAGAGCAGATAGCTAAGGTTTCGCGTATATAAGCGGACTTTCGCATCGCATACACGAAACCGCATCGAATCTCCGTGATAGGAGATCTGAGGAATCGCCATCGAGGCGATACACCGCGTGCAGCTGCGCTGCACTATTACCGACATACAGCTTATACTGTGCTGCATCGAAGAGCAGCGAAATAGCAAAAAGAAATTGTCAACCGAAATTAAAGAGGCGAGAAGCTGAGAAACGTCAACAGACAAACTCGCGAATACACGACAACATTGTCCGCGTCCCGCGCACCGCGTACAGCATCTTGCGAGCCATATCTTAAACAAAGTCTCTGACAACTCGTACACAATCGACCAAAACCAACGCGTCGACACTCACTATCTAATTTAATTGTAAACATCATCAGCTGTTTATTTTAAATATACGACTAAGTTTGTTATCAAATCACTGTTTCTAAATTATTCCGCCTCCTACAAGCCCGAATCAGCGAGCGATCCGGAACGCGATGCATCGCGGTTACAAGTTGCACTGGATATCTTTCGGATACTTACACGCACGGGACTGACAATCGCTATTTTCAGGATTTCACTCGCGACCGAGTATGAGTAGGGCCTTTAGTAATTAAATTAGAAATTATTTCGACGACTTGGAATGAGAAAAGTAAATTTATGCAGTGAGACTGGGTATGACCGGCCGTTTTCTTTATAATATCCGAAAATTGCTTCAAAATTGCTTCAAAAATTGTTTCAAAAGTTGTAGGATTTTAAAAACTGAATCTGACGGTGACCTTGAAATTGACCTTAATTTTGACCTTGAAGGCCATTTCAAAGTCAAACTTAAGGTCAATTTTAAGGTCACCATCAGATTCAGCTTTTGAAATCCTACAATCTTTGTTTTGAAAGTTTTATCGAAAAACCTTACTAAAAAGATATTCAGCGGTTCTAATATTTTTAAGACATCCTGTATACAGGGTGTCTGAGACCACCAGTACATCCCTTTTATCTCGGAATCAGAGCATTTTAGAAAAAAACGTCTCAAAGAAAAGTTTTATGGTTTCGAGGTGTACATAAGATGGTGTCATTGATTTGACCTTGGATGGCGCCGTCAAGGTCAGATCAACGTCAACTTTGCTTTTTTAAATATAAATATGTATTTTTTATTACGGAATTCTATTTTACGTAAAAAAAACAAACAGCTTTTGTTTGAAAATTTTTTTCATACGACCCTCATGTTTTAAGATATTTACGGAAATACCTACAGAACTATTGGTTTCAATAATTTTTTACTCGAATTCTATCAACTTTATCTAAAAGCAAGAGACAAAAATCATTAATTTTCTTCTCATAAAGCTCTAAGAATTTTTTCAAGATTTTATACTAACTTTTTAATACTTCAAAAAAATGCTAGAAAATGTACTACTAAAAAGTTAATACAAAATTCCGAAAAGATTCTCAGAGTTCTATAAGAAGAAAATAAACAATTTTTATATCTTGTCATTTTTCGGTAAAATTGATAGAATTCGAGTAAAAAATTATTGAAACCAATAATTCTGTAGATATTTCCGTAAATATCTTAAAAAATGAGGATCGTATGAAAAAAATTTTCAAACAAAAGGGCTGTTTCTTTCTTTACATAGAATAAAATTCCGTAATAAAAAATACATATTTCTACTTAAAAAAAGTTGACGTTGACCTGACCTTGGCAGCGTCATCCAAAGTCAAATCAATGACACCATCTTATGTATACCTCGAAACCATGCAACATTTCTTTGAAATGTTTTATTCTAAAATGCTCTGTTTCCGAGATAAAAAGTGTGTACGCGTGGCCTCAAACACCCTGTATATTGTTATTCTTGTGGACGCAGGAGAAATGAATACACGTTTTAAAAAAATGTAAAACTCTTTAATGGAGAATCGTGGAACCAGAATAGTTATAATGTGCGTCAAAGTCGTACGTCTTACTCTCGCGTAAGCCGTCCTTCCACTACTATCAGCTGTTGTTTATCAACAGCTCCTTAACAACCCCGTAACTACGGGGAATCGGCTCAGAACTTGCATACTGAAGTTACACATGCAACACTGCTCCCCTTCTTCAAAAAGGTTGTCGTCCCGACAACCCACCGGATTTCTTCTTCAACTCTTGGCGAGGGCCAACTTCTTTGCCCTTATCTCAGTGGCTACTGCAGATACTACCAGGCTTGCTTGCTCCTCCCTTCCGTAGAAGATATTCGGACAATTGTTTTTGAAGAAGTCCTCAAAAATAATCCTGTTGCTATGTCCTTCCGCCTGAGGTCTTCAGACAGGGGGGGGGGTAACGTTTGTGGACCCAACGATTTTCAAAAGGAAATCTCCCCAAATCCCCACCTTGGCATTTACCCTTCGCCTTAAGCGAAGGCCTGCAGGAAAAACCACAATCAAAAACCTGTAGGCAAAGTGGACTTCAAAATCTTCAAATAACTTCAGCGAATGAAGTGAAGACGAATTGAAGAAAACAACTTCACTCTAGTCCCACTGCAACAAACAAAATAGAAAAGAAAAGAGCAAATGTTCAACCATTTAAACTTATTTACAATAAGTAAATTATTTACAATTGGGCTCAGATAAAATTTTACTCAATGACAACGAAAATAATCAATTCCTTCCGAAATAAGAAGCCAACCTATCCAAATGGACTATCTTATTCTTATGTTTTTTAAAACGGCGAATGCAATAAACTACATCACTAATTCTTTTAACTACCTCAAAAGGTCCTTCCCAAAAACTTTGTAGTTTAGGAGCTTTTCCCAAACTCCTACGAGAAGTGTACAACCATACTTTTTCACCTTCTTTAAAAGATAACCATCTCGCATTTTGATCATAGCGCATCTTAACCTTAGCACTTTTGACTTTCAAAGAATCCCTAACAAACTGATGAATTTCATTCAACTTTTCCTGTAAATTAAGAATGTAAT
>NW_022639518.1:416796-417489 GCF_010583005.1 Odontomachus brunneus | reverse complement strand
CATCTCGTATTTTGATCATAGCGCATCTTAACCTTAGCACTTTTGACTTTCAAAGAATCCCTAACACACTGATGAATTTCATTCAACTTTTCCTGTAAATTGAGAATGTAACTGTTCCCTAAATAATTACTCGAAGGAGGAGAGCCACAAAACAAATCCAAAGGCAACCTCAAATTTTGACCAAAATATAACTCTGCAGGAGAGAATCCTGTTATCTCATGCTTAGAAGTCCTATAAGCCAATAAAAACATGGAAACCCAACGATCCCAATCTTTCTGATTCCCTGAAATAATCTTAGATAAATATTGAAGAATTGTTTGATGTTGACGCTCAACTTGGCCATCCGACTGTGGATGAAAAGCAGTAGTTCTAGTTTTTCTAAAACCTAACAACTTAGACAATTCCTGAAACAATTTCGATTCAAAATTTCTACCCTGATCAGTGTGCAATTCTAAAGGCACACCATGTCTCGAAATTATTTCCCTCACAAAAACTTTCGTACCGTACTGGATCTAATATTCTTTAAAGGAAAGGCTTCTACCCATTTTGAAAAACAATCAACTACCACTAATAAGTACATATTCCCACAAGAAGTTGAAGGCAAAGGACCCAAAATGTCCATTTGAAGGCGTTCAAAAGGAGCTCCCGCATTAAAAATCTGTAAAGGAGATTTGCCTTTACTTGAAGGACCTT
>NW_022639518.1:416489-416786 GCF_010583005.1 Odontomachus brunneus | reverse complement strand
AAAGGAAAGGCTTCTACCCATTTTGAAAAACAATCAACTACCACTAATAAGTACATATTCCCACAAGAAGTTGAAGGCAAAGGACCCAAAATGTCCATTTGAAGGCGTTCAAAAGGAGCTCCCGCATTAAAAATCTGTAAAGGAGATTTGCCTTTACTTGAAGGACCTTTCTTTAAAATACACACCTTACAAGATCTGCACCAATCTTCCACATCCTTTTTATAAGTAGTCCAATAAAAACGACTCCTAATTTTATCAAGAGTCTTATTCACTCCAAAATGTCCTCCGGAAGGAGAA
>NW_022639518.1:414221-416479 GCF_010583005.1 Odontomachus brunneus | reverse complement strand
AAGTAGCCCAATAAAAACGACTCCTAATTTTATCAAGAGTCTTATTCACTCCAAAATGTCCTCCGGAAGGAGAATCATGAGCCTCCTCTAAAATCTTCTTTATAAAATTACGAGGAACAATGATTTGTAAACGAAAAGATTTAAGATTACGATCCTCCCATTTTTTAAATAAAATACCATTCTTAACAATTAAACTCTCCCAATGAGAAATATAAATTTTAACCGAAATATCTTTTTCAAAAACTTCTTCCCTTGAAGGACGTCGACCAGACTCAATTCCCCGTAAAATTATTGAAATATTAGAGTCCTTCATCTGTTCCTTCCGCCAATCTATTTGAAATTCTTCCCCCAAAACTATTCGAGCTACCATCCCACTATCATTCTCCTTGCTACATTCAATTTTAGCACAATATTTACAATTTTCTTTGATACAAGAACGTCTTGAAAGGCCATCCGCATTTCCATGGGACAAACCTTTACGATGACAAATCTCAAAATTATAACATTGAAGCTTCTCAATCCAACGAGCCAATTGACCTTCAATATCTCTGAAAGATAATAACCATTTAAGAGAAGCATGATCCGTTCTTACCAAAAACTTCTGATTATATAAATAATGATTAAAAGATTTAATAAATTCTACCACAGCTAACAATTCCCGACGAGTAGTACAATAATTTCTTTCAGCTTTATTTAAAATATGACTAAAATAAGCAATAACTTTTTCTTGATCGTTTTGAACCTGAGACAACCAATTGACTTGCATGAACTGCACCGATACCAAAATTTGAAGCATCCGTGTCGAGAATGAATTCACCACTTTTTAAAGGAAATGACAACACTGCAGAAGTAGTTAGAGCTTTCTTTAAATTTTCAAAAGCTTCCTGACAACAATGAGACCAAACAAATTTCGATTGATTCTCTGTAAGAACAAATAAAGGCTTAGCAATAATAGAAAATCCTTTTACAAATTTCCGATAATAAGAACAAAATCCAAGAAAACTTCGTAACTGCTTTTTATTTTGAGGAATCGGCCAATCAGCGACAGCAGAAATCTTTTCAGGATCCGTAGAAACACCTTTATCAGAAATAACATGACCTAAATACTTAACCGAATTATTTAAAAGAACACACTTTTTAGGATTTAATTTCATTCCAGAAATACGACATCTAAGAAAAACAGTCCTTAAACGCTTAACTACTTCCTCAAAAGTTTTCCCAAAAACTATCACATCATCTAAATAGACTAAACAAATTTCATGTAATAATCCTTTCAAAATTTGTTCCATCAGTCTTTCAAAAGTCGCTGGAGCATTACACAAACCCATTGGCAAAACTGTAAACTGCCATAATCCTTTCCCTATCGAAAAAGCTGTTTTTTCTCTATCTTTCGGATCAATCTTCACTTGCCAATAACCACTTTTCAAATCTAAAGTTGAAAACCAAGAATTTCCTGATAATTGATCAATAGTATCGTCAATTCGAGGAATGGGAAAAGAATCTTTTACTGTAACAGCATTTAGTTTACGAAAATCTACACAAAAACGAATAGAATCATCTTTTTTTTTTAACTAAAACTACCGGAGAAACCCAAGGACTCCACTTTGAGACTCCTCAATTATACCTTTATTCCTCATCTCCTCAATAATCTTATCCGCTTCCGCACGTAAATGAAAAGGAACGATAATTCGACGAGGAACCTGTTTAATGGGACGAGAATCAATTAATTTGATTTTATGTTCCAAAAGTCCACAATTTCCAGCCACAATTTCATCCGAAAATACATCTTGAAACTCAACTAATAATTCTGCAAAAATCTCTCTCTGCTGAGAATTCAAATTCTTTGAATCTTGTTCGAATAATTCAGATAGAAACGTTGGTATTCGATTTTCTTGAATAATCCGCCTACAAGCAAAATTTTCCTGAACATTGACTTCACAAGAAATTCCTAACGCAGAACGAAAACAAGATTCCAAATCTAATAAAGATAGAAAATCTTTTCCCAAAAGACAATCATCTTTCATTTTGACAACAAACATAGAAAAATCCCTTACAATTCTTCCCAATTGAACATTTACTTTAATTTGACAAATAACGGGAACTATCTCACCTGTAGGATAGAATAAGCAATTATTAACTTCCAAAGAAAATTCCTCTGGACAATTAATAAATTTTTCATTCACCACAGAAACATCTGAGCCCGTATCCAACTTAAATCTACAAAATTGTTTATTTAAAAATCCTTCATAACAAAAATT
>NW_022639518.1:412739-414211 GCF_010583005.1 Odontomachus brunneus | reverse complement strand
AACTATCTCACCTGTAGGATAAAATAAGCAACTATTAACTTCCGAAGAAAATTCCTCTGGACAATTAATAAATTTTTCATTCACCACAGAAACATCTGAGCCCGTATCCAACTTAAATCTACAAAATTGTTTATTTAAAAATCCTTCATAACAAAAATTAACTTGTTTACTCTGATCTACACCAGAATTAATCGAGAATTTACTTTTTTCAGTCGAAATGGCCCCGACCCATTCGACTAAATCTAATTTTCCCTTTTCTTCTCGGAAACATTAACCAAAGTCGGGCATTCCGCCCGAAAATGCGAAAAACTTCCGCAGTTCCAACATTCCCCAACATTATTTCTTTTCCTAAACAAATTTTCTCTTGAATAAATAACATTCTCTTTTTTATCAACAGTCTTTCCAAAATCCCCTTTATTTTTATTAAAATTATTTCTCCCCGAAAATCTTCTTTCAAAATTCCTTTTATTTTCTGAATTTATTTTAAAATTTCCTCTAAAATGAGAAAAATTATTTTCTCGAATATTTTTAATGACTTTTGCTCTTTCTATAGCAACTCTTAAAGAAATAACATTCTCTAATTGAAGAGTTTGCTTCACGAAATCATCCGATAACCCAATTAAAAATTGTGCACAAGCGATTTTTTTCCTCATCTCGAAAGAACATTCCGGATATGCTTTTTGGACTAAACGTTCTAATTCCGAACCGAACGAAGCAAAATCCTCCCCAAACTTCTGTTTTCTATTGGAAAATTGAGCATAAAAATTTTGAAACAACTCCAATTCTCCAAAACGCAATTCTAACCGCGAACAAATTTCTTTAAAATCTAAATTTTCTTCTATTCCATTCAAAACCAAGCGTGCTTTTCACCTTAAATTTGCTGCTAAAACAACCACCTTTGCCGCCTCATCCCAACCATTAGCATGCGTTATCAAATTAAATTGGCAAAGGAATTCCCGTAATGGAACAGTTCCATCAAAAACATCTGGTTTCAATTCAAACTGACAACTATGGGAAAATGGAAAAGACTGGCCTTGACAATCCTCCTGTTCAGTCCGGCGCAGCTCACGAAGCTCCAACCGCTCTCGCTCTCGCTCCGCTCGTAAGAGCCGCAATTCTTCTTGAGCGGCCTGCAGCGCCAAAATTCTGCCGATGCCGGGACCCCTCCTGTCAACTCCGTCGGCGTCACAACATCAGTCCTGGCGCGCTTCCGTCCGCTCGGCCCCGCGAAACTGCGTCCTTTCCCACTAGCCATTTCTTTCTCCTTTCTCACTTTCACTCGCGACACTTTTCAAATCGTCCGCCAATTTTTTTTTTTTACTTGATCCCGGACGAGCCCCCAAAATGTTATTCTCGTGGACGCAGGAGAAATGAATACACGTTTTAAAAAAATGTAAAACTCTTTAATGAAGAAACGTGGAACCAGAATAGTTATAATGTGCGTCAAAGTCGTACGTCTTACTCTCGCGTAA
>NW_022639518.1:412236-412462 GCF_010583005.1 Odontomachus brunneus | reverse complement strand
ACAGGGTGGGCCATTTTAACCTCCCCACCTGAATTTCTCGTAATCTAAGTCAGATAGAGAAAAATGGTCCAGACAAAAGTAGAAGGGGATAGAGGGGATCACGTAATGGTACCAAGGACCTTGACCTTGATCTCGATTTTCAAGGTTATTTCAAGGTCAAAGTGATTTTTTTAAATGGGAACACCTATTTTTGACCCCGGATTTGAAAAGAGCGGGAAATTTTACG
>NW_022639518.1:411544-411861 GCF_010583005.1 Odontomachus brunneus | reverse complement strand
TTGTGGGCTGTTGTTCGAAAACAATATTTTTCAAATAGCCCCATAAAAAAAAATCTGGGGATGTGAGATCGGATGAACAAGCAGGCCAATTAACCGGACCGCCTCGTCCAATCCAACTCCCATAATAATTTTCATTCAAGAAAGCCTGTACGATTCGTGCAAAATGTAGTGGTGCACCATCCTGCTGGAACCACATTCTTCGTCGCGTTTCTAAATCGACATCTTCCATCAATTCAGGTAACCGATCTCTAATTAAATGTAAATAGGTATGCCTATTAACATTTTCCTCAAAAAAATAAGGACCAATGAAATATCCG
>NW_022639518.1:410744-411497 GCF_010583005.1 Odontomachus brunneus | reverse complement strand
ATAATGGCAATTATGCCTATTGAGTTCTCCGTCACTTTGAAATTTAGCTTCATCAGAAAAAAGCACAAAGTTGAAAAAAACAGGATCATTCTCTATCTGCAAAGCCCATTGGCAAAACATAATTTGCTGTTGAAAATGATGAAACTGTAACTCTTGAACTAAAGTTAAATGATAAGCATAATATTTATGGACTTTAAGAATTCTCAAAAAGGTTCTTCTAGGTATGCCAATTTCTCTTTCAACTCGGCGACTGCTGATATGAGGATCAAGGTGAACGATTGCAAGAACAGTCAGAACACGAGCATCATTTTCGTCGTATTCGTGGCACCTGCGATGGCGAACCATATGTCTACCACGAGCTCTTTCAGTTAATGTACTTATTGTCCTATGATCTGGGCGTCGTCTATCTGGAAAGCGTTCAGCGTAAAGTCTTGTTGCAGCACGATAATTATTATGACTTTCGCCTAACACCATTATCATATCAACAATGTCATCGGGCTGATAGTCAGCCATTTTTAGAGCTGTTCTTCACCTTAACAAATTGTAGATAATGCAATGTTAATCGAAATTTTACAAACTATAAAAAAAGAGAAGAATCGAAGAATTATTGAATCGTACTTTATGACTATGAAAAATCAAATTGATGTAACAACTAAACAAAGTATGTTTTTATGAGAGAGATATTCAAAATATTCATGAGACATGTACGTACTAAGGATTTTTAATATTCATTGTTTTTTTCGCAATCATTAT
>NW_022639518.1:410344-410734 GCF_010583005.1 Odontomachus brunneus | reverse complement strand
CTTGATTAACATATCATTTTGAACGTAAAATTTCCCGCTCTTTTCAAATCCGGGGTCAAAAATAGGTGTTCCCATTTAAAAAAATCACTTCGACCTTGAAATAACCTTGAAAATCGAGTTCAAGGTCAAGGTCCTTGGTACCATTACGTGACCCCCTCTGTCCCCTTCTACTTTTGTCTGGACCATTTTTCTCTATCTGACTTAGATTACGAGAAATTCAGGTGGGGAGATTAAAATGGCCCACTGTGTATGTATATACAGGGTGAGTTATTTTAGTCTATGGATCCGAATATCTTCCAAATTACGGTATCTACAAAAAAATGGTTTAGATAAAAGTTGACCAGGACAGAGGGGGTCATTTAATTGTACCATTGGTTTTGACCTTGAGGT
>NW_022639518.1:403497-410213 GCF_010583005.1 Odontomachus brunneus | reverse complement strand
TTGACCTGACCTTCGCTACGCAACCCAAGGTCAAACTGATGTGATCAGTAAATACATCTTTTTAAACGCCACAACTTTTGTCTGAAACATTTTTTTGTAAAACTTATATTTTTCCTGATATTCGGGCGTCCCGGTACTTTCCGAACACCCTATATATATATACATATACACTGGATGTCCCGCATAAGACGTCCAACAAAAAAAATATAAGTAGAACTAATAAAAGTGAACAAATATTGTAGAAATCATTTTTCAAATAATCACAAAATTTTGAGATATTAATTAAAAGGGACATATCAGAGAGTGCGATACGTCAGGCGGGACATACGGTTTGCCGCGGCCGGCGAAGTAACTGGATGATTGCTCGTGGGCCTATCTTATGGACCGTTTAGCATACTGAAATGGGTAACTCTGTGTGTGCGTCCGTGTACGTGTGCGCTCATCCATTTTCTTCGCCGGCCGCGGCAAGCCGTATGTCCCACCTGTTGGGTCACGCGTTCCGATATGCCCAATTATTTTAATTAATATCTCGAAATTTTAGATGGTTATTTGAAAAATGACCTCTGGAATATTTGAACATTTTAATTTTTTTTACTAATATTTTTCTGCTTGGATGCTTATGTGGGACATCCTATATATGTATGTATATACGGGTGTCCTATTTTAATCGATCACCTCAAATATCTCTTGAACAATGCATTTTAGAGAAAAATGTTTCAAATAAAATTTTTGGGATTTCGAGGGGGACATAAGATGATATCGTTGGTTTGACCTCGAGTGGCGTCGTCAAGGTCAAGACAAGGTCAATTTGCATTTTTTAAATGGAACCCTCCATTATTCATTACATATTCTTATAGCATACCTTGAGAGCTTTCCAAAACACTATAATGAAATATTTTTTCATTAAGTATCTTTCGAGGATCATATGAAGGTCACAATGCTATGATTATTAAAGAAATTTATTAATGGGATTTCATACGTGTACTTCTTTGTGGCCCCGACGAAACATTGTGACCTTCATATGATCTTTTAGAGTCAATTGGACTCTACATGTTACCCCATAATTTTAAATTATTATTTTCGTTTTCACTGTAAAATTTGAAGAAATAAAAATATTAGGAATCGCCTTGACCTTGACAAATGTTGTCAAGGTCATGACCCTGAACAACATTCAAAAGGTTTTAGCCGTCGATCGAACACCTTGGATACCAATGCTAATGGCAACAATATTGTAACTTTGAAATCTTTTAACTCGAAAGATACTTAATGAAAAAATATTTTATTATAATGTTTTGGAAAGTTCTCGAGGTATGCTATAAGAATATGTAATAAAAAATGGGGAATTCTATTTAAAAAATTCAATGTGATCTTGTCCTGACCTTGACGACGTTACTCGAGGTCAAATCAATGATGTCATCTTATGTTCCCCTCGAAATCCCAAAACTTATCTGAAACATGTAACGACGCGTAATTAATCGTTACTAAAAATTACAACAACGCAGAACATCGCGAATCAAGAGCGCAAGAGGACGCGTCCTCTAATATGGTAAACAGCGCGACCGCCGAACAACCGCGGTAAATAGCGAATCAAGCGAGATTCGAGGTATATAAAACGCTGCGTAATCATAATAGAGAGATTCGATCATCCGCTCTCGAAAGAAAACCAGAACAGATCCACCGCTCTCGAAGGAGAATCCGATTCCGATTATCCGCTCTAAGAGATACCGACTCCGCTCCTGGCAGATTACTGTTCGTCGATTGACGACTGTAATCACTCCGCCGTCGTTGCACGGATACGTGTCATCGACATTCGACTCTACTCCGCTCAGGGCAGATTACTGTTCGTCGCGTGGCGACTGTAATCATTCCGCCGTCGGCTCACGGATTCGTGAGGCCGACACAGATAAGTTTCACAGTACCGCTGGCCGCATCCGAAATTGCGAACGAGCCGAGCTCGTTGAATCATAAAAGAAACTCCGAGAGCTAAGGTCCCGTGTACGAGGACCGACGGCCGCACCGCGTACACCGAGCCGATTCCAATCTCCGCGATAGGAGATCGAAGGGGAGCGCCACTAAGGCCATATCCCGCGTGCAGCTACGCTGCAATTTCAACGACCGCGAACATTATATCATTCCGAAATGCCGCTAACATCGCTGGGAAAAGTGTCCACCGCACTTAAGAGACACGACGCTGAAAGAAACGTCAACAGAATAGACTCGCGAAGACGCGACACTGACGTCGTCCGCGTCCCGCGCACCGCGCGTCACCTCACACAAATCGGCGTCTAAACAAACCTTTGTCAGGCGATACAAACAACCAAAACCAAAGGCGTCGACACGTATTGTTCGATATATATATTGTCATTATCATCAGCTTAGTATTTTAAATATATTATTTATTATTATTTTTTTAAAACACTGTTTCTCAATTCTGCCTATCACGAACCCGATCCGACAAGCGATTCAAACCCGCAACGAATCGCGGTTACAAACATTTTTCCTTAAAATGCACTGTTCAAGAGATATTTGAGGTGATCGATTAAAATGGGACACCCTATATTTATATTCGTATCGTTCCATTATCGTATTCGTGTTTATTTTAACCCATGTAAATATACACGATCGGTCTCACGGCCCATTCGCGTCACTTCGCTTAACGCGTGCCTTTACGAGACATTAGCTTGTTTGTTGATAATGCCTTATAAATATACTTATAAAATTACGTTATAATATATAGGGTATCTCAGATCATTTTCACAACTTCTCGTGAGGACGCAGAGCAGATTGAGATGAACACAGAAATCCAATACCGTTTTATGATAATCTCAATAAAAATAAAGAAATTAATTGTAAAAATTAAGGAAAAACGCACGCTGAATTGTTAATGGAGGAGCGCTCGCGGCCTAATAATATAACTTACGGATGTCAGTGCGTGGTGATTGGAAAAACAACGCACCACTGCCTATATTTATATCATTGCACGCCTACATCTCGCTTCAACGTGGTGCGGCAAGATATAGAATCCTAACGATGTAAGCCGCGCTGAAATTTGCCTGCTATATATTGGGCCGCGAGTACTCCGCCCTTAACCATTCAATGTGAGTTTGTAACGAAGGGTTTTCACCTCGTCACTACGGTACGACCGACCAACTATCGAGTCGTGACATACGGCGCTATGCGTCAAATCACAACGTTGTCATACCGCCGGCTCGCGGTAACATCGCCGAATTGCTTTAAGTAGGGCGATCGCGTACGTGCGAAATTTGCGATTCGGCGGTTATATACTACTGTGTCCAAAAAGTAAGACAAGTTTTCAATTTAAATCGCGCGGGTAAACCGCACATCATAAATATTTTTTTTCTAAGTTGGCAGCATTGTGACAGACATCTGTGACAAATTGCATGTCAAAACATTCATTACTTTTTGCTTTACGCTTGATTTTATACGACGCTAAAAGTGCATTCGGCGATTTTTGTCTAATTATATTGAGCAAAGAAGTTGCATTAAATTTTGTTTGCGGAATGAAATTTCGAGTGCAGAAACGTTCAGGAAGTTGCAGAAAGCCTTCGGGGACCATGCTTTGTCGGAAAGAAATGTTTACAAATGGTATAAACAGTTCAAAGAAGGTCGTGAAAGTGTTGAAGACGAAGAGCGTCTCGGACGACCATCAACCTCTACCGATGAACAACACGTCAAGAAAATCGAAGTACTTGTGCTTGTTAATCGTCGAATGACTGTTAGAGACCTTGCTGATGCTGTTGGTATTTCGAAAGGATCTGCCAATACCATTTTGAAAGATATTTTGGGCCTGAAACGTGTAAAATCTCGACTAGTGCCAAAACATCTCAATTTCTTCGAAAAAGAACGTCGCATTAAGATCTATGAAGAGATGCTTTCTGACTATCAATCGGTCATGAAACAGATTATTACTGAAAATGAGACTTGGATCTATGCTTACGACCCGGAAACCATCGATCAATCCAATGAATATCGTGCAAAAGGTGAAGCCAAACCGAAAAGATTGCGCCAAAGTCGATCAAAAATCAAGGTCATGTTGACAGTTTTCATCGATTATCGTGGTGTTGTCCATTCAGAATTCCTTCCACCCGGCCAAACCGTCAACAAAGAGTATTATTTGAGTGTTATGCGTCGTTTGCGTGAAGCTATTCGCAAGAAGAGGCCAGAATTGTGGGCAGACAATTCTTGGTTTTTGCATCACGATAATGCACCTTCTCACACTGCACTCGTTCTTCGTGACTTTTTTGCCAAAAATTCCATATGTAACGATCCGAGAAATCGTCACGACAATCAGGAATATTAGTTACAATATTTTCGAACACCGAACAACCGTGCGCGGAACAAACGCAAGGTCAACAAACAGCCTCGCTGTTTGTTACAAATTAATATAAAAGCCGACACGAAAACGCGATCGAGAGAGATTGATCAGAAAGCTCCTCTAAGGCGCACGATCGACCAAAGCTCGAAACCTCCCAGAGATCCGAGACCGTTCCGTCGACCGAAGTGGATTCGCGACGTCGACATCCTTTCTCCGATACCGCTCCGCCGACCGAAGTGGATACGCGACGTCGACATCCTTTCTCCGATACCGCTCCGCCGACCGAAGTGGATACGCGACGTCGGCATCCTTTCCATGCACCGCTCCGTCGACCGAAGTGGATACGCGACGTCGACCTCCTGTCCCTCACGCCATGCCGCTAACACATAAGATCACGAACGCGTACAGGACATAAGATACCGACGACGACGAGCGCCTTTAAACCAGCCAAGTTAAAAGCCAGTGTAAACAATCAGCTTAAAGCCGACGAGTCAACGAACTCCAAAGACGGACAATAGCATATCGGGAAACATTCCCGACCGCGTCCCGCCGGACACTCGCGCGCCTCGACGCTCGCAGCTGATCGCGCGACGACAACATTGGCTCCCGGCGAGAGCAAAAACGCGACCACGCGCCAGCGGCGTAACTTCACATGTAAATAATTATAAATAGCCTTGAGATTAGAATATAGTTCCATGTTATTATAACCTACACCACTGCTTTTCATTTAACGAACGAAACCTCGGACCACACCGACTAAAGGCTTTCACACACACTTTCCGTAACAGTAACCGTAAGACGTAACGTAAGAATTGACCAATCACGTTGAAAATTGTCGAAACATAAGGTCGCCATTTTTGTGAATACTCCATCGTAATTGGTCAATTCTTACGTTACGTCTTACGGTTACTGTTACGGAAAGTGTGTGTGAAGGCCTTATGCCTATTCCGCACGTAACGCAAGGCCGTTACACATATCGTTCCACAACCACCATATTCGCCTGATTTAGCACCGTGTGACTTCTGGCTATTCCTGAAACTCAAAAGACCACTGCGGGGAAATCGTTTTGAGACGATAGAAAAGATACAACGTGAATCGCTACGCGCTCTGAAAGCCCGGAAGGCGACTTTAATTCTTGTTTCGAAGACTGGAAAATACGTTGGCATAAGTGTATTGTGTCGGGAGGGGATTACTTTGAAGGCGCCGAAATAGATTTGGAAGAATAAATAAATATTTTTTGAAATAAATAAAAACTGGTCTTACTTTTTGGACACAGTAGTAAGCCGCACACGATAGTGGCAAAAGATACTTCGGCAGCAGTCGTTCTCGACGACAAACTTCCAGGAGTCGGTGAGCTCATCGGCTGACTGATCCTCTCCAGAAGTTATCGGGATATAGAGGTGGCGCGCTCACTGTCTCTGTCAAGCGTTCTTAGTTCCCCGACGGCTAAGAATCGACTCTCAAGCGTCGTACCACGACGCTGCCCAAGGGTGACCTGCCACTGGGACTCCGCTTGCACCGATCCGCCGTGATTCCGCTCGCGCTGCGACATACCGATACGCCGCAATCTCGCTCGCGCTGTGACTGACCGACTCGTCGCGATTCCGCTCGCGTTGCAACCGACCGCTTCACCGCGATTCCGCTCGCGAACGACCGCGCCGCGGCGATTACCGACCGCCGTTAGAAATAAGATAAACCTAAATTGGTTATAAGCCCGCATTAGTTATAAATTTAGCGTAAGTTCACGTTAGACGTAAGTTAGAATAAGTCCACCGGAACACACACACTTAGTGTACCAGCACCAAATACATTATTTTGTTCATTTTATTACATTCGATGGCATTGCTTCATACACGCACGCACGCATGCACACGCTTACGCATACACGCTCACGCATACACGCTCGCACATACACGCCACTTCGAGAAAAACCTGTGGATACCGGCGAGCATATCCACCGCTGTTCGGTGTCACGAGCGTTCGCCTGACCGCGAAATGGTCGCCCGACCGCAACCGGGAATAACTGTGACAAGTCTTTCCTTAATCTTTTACAACAAATTTCTTGGTTATTATTCAGAATAAAAAACGGTATGGGACTTTTGTGTTCATCTCAATCCGCTCTATGTCCTCACGAGAGATTGAAGTTGATCTGGGACACCCTGTATACTCATAGTATTATAAAGGGTAAACCTTTACAATAACGGACCCAGCATTTATGACTTTGACTTTCATGATATACAGGGTGTTCGGAAAGTACCGGGACGCCCGAATATCAGGAAAAATATAAGTTTTACAAAAAAATGTTTCAGACAAAAGTTGTGGCGTTTAAAAAGATGTATTTACTGATCACATCAGTTTGACCTTGGGTTGCGTAGCGAAG
>NW_022639518.1:402886-403029 GCF_010583005.1 Odontomachus brunneus | reverse complement strand
TATATATATATATATATATATATATATATATATATATATATATGTATGATAGTATCAACGCGAAGCAAAGGCTAAATCTTCTCATACTTTAGAGTCCAAAAGAAAGTTTACAATTATTTCGTCCTGTTTCGAACGGCCCTAGG
>NW_022639518.1:402032-402803 GCF_010583005.1 Odontomachus brunneus | reverse complement strand
TCTTTTAATTGGAACGATAGAGGCACGACGCTCCTGATGCTCGAGCGACTCGTACGCTGCGTGCGGAATAGCAAGGTGGACAACACGACCATATCATGCTACTGAGTCTAATCGTCAATTGTTTCCTATTAACGTATTAACGTCTCCCGAAAAGCGAGGCAAATTTGCACAGTTTGCTAACCTCCCAGATAACAAAATGTTGTCACAGTGATATCATGGTGCGCGCACGCATGCCCATAATGTTACACGCATATTATCATACAGATGCGTCCTCATATGAGACTCATAATGCTCGCACATGTACGACCTCATGTGTGCGGGTCATACGCAGGTCATGTGCGGGTCATAGTTTCCACTGAGGACGTAATTTGGTTATTGTATTCTTCATTTAGACTGTTAAAATTTTACATTTGAAAGTGTTACACTTCTTTAGTTTTACTTTAAATGTATGTAAAAACTGACATATGTTTAAGTTTATGATTATTTCAAGATTCACTTTAACTTTGTGTTGAAATATTTTAAAAATGTTGATTTCCTACAATTGCCTCTATCGTTCCAATTAAAAGAAATAAGAACGAGAAGAAATAATTAAAACCGTCTTTTGGTGTAAACAATATGCTATTACTCTTTATAAAATGACATTTAATTGTTTTGAAAAATTTATTCACGATATTTGTTTTTTCGGTGTCTGTTTGCATTCTAGTCGCCAATTTGGGTTCGCCATTTTGAATTTTCAAAAAGGCCACACGTCATCGCAAACTAGACATTTCC
>NW_022639518.1:401950-402022 GCF_010583005.1 Odontomachus brunneus | reverse complement strand
ATATATATATATATATATATATATATATATATATATATATATATGGGGTGTTCTATGTCAAATCGGCCACCT
>NW_022639518.1:401867-401940 GCF_010583005.1 Odontomachus brunneus | reverse complement strand
TTTAGAATCAAAATTTCGTCATTTCGAGGGGGACGTACAATGGCGTTAAAATTAGCCCCCCCACCCCTCCCCA
>NW_022639518.1:396982-401857 GCF_010583005.1 Odontomachus brunneus | reverse complement strand
TTGCTAGATGCGGCTCGAGGTCTCCTCGTCGCGTGGAGACCGCGGTCTTCGTCGCCGATAGTCCGCTATCCAGCGGCCCCGTGAGATAACGTGGAGTGCAAGTGATTCTCGATCTTCCTAGGGAGGCGAATATACTCGCCTCCGCTTGTCGTGGGTCGCCGACTCGGATTGAGCGAGCTGTCTCAATCGAGGCGATGGCCCTGCGGTAGTTCACCGCTTCCAAGCGCCTCCGCGCTAGGAGAAATCCCCCTTGTCGGAGAGATAATAATAATACTGATAATACTGTCGCGTGTGCGATGGAGACTAAGTCCCGTGTCGACTTAGTGACTCGCGTGGCTCGCGTGGAGGCTGCGCCCTGGCAGCAAGGTAAAGGCGAGTGGAGCTCGCCTGAGGGCTGCCCTTTGGCAACGGCTAAGTCTTGTGCGGACTTAGAAGCGAGCGTAACTCGCGTGCTGAGTCGCGTACGCGACGCCGTATAAGTCTTGAGTCGACTTATAAGCGAACTTGGTTCGCGTGAGTGCTGCGTCCCTAGCAGCGGAGCAGTAGCGAGCGTGGCTCGCGTGAGAGCTGCGTCCCTGGCAGCGAAAGAGTTCTCGAAGAGCACGAAAACTCGCGCGGAGTCGTGCGCCCGACAGTAACGCGTGATGTCGAACTGATGCACGATATCTGCAAGACGTGAGATATCGCAAAGGGAAGCGTCCACCGCGGTGGAGGTAATCCGGAATAGACGCGCGAACCTTTCTCGTAAACGCCGATCGTATCGAGAAGGTGGAGGATCCGTGGAGTCACCTAACTATCTCGTACTACAATGCCAACTTAAACACTCTAAAAGCAATAGCCCAACGTGTAAGCGCACTCAAGAAAGTCGTGGAGAGTTTCACAAAAGAGTACCTCGCTGAGGCAGTGACCGTGATGCGCACCGGCAATCAAAAGCCTAGAGCCGTCGCCCGCGGCGTCTTATATAGGCGCCGCACCAAAATTTAACAGCGAGTGACGGCCTTGGCTCAGCTCGCCGCGCTTAGCGAAGCAGCGGCGAACGGTATCCGCCCGAGAGCGAAACGCGCCTGGCGCACGGCCGCCCGCCGTACTTTGTCCGTGCGGACGACAGCGTCCGTATGGAACACGTTCCAAACATATGTTCTTGACTTTCCACGCAAAATTACAGGCGACTACTGAAATATGTAGCATATATTATATATAATATATGTTACACTTTGCCTCGTTAATACTACATAGTATCGAAAAATTATAATATATTTTTCAAACTTCTTTCATCAACAACTTTTTAATAGACAACAAACGACGGCTGAAATCTTTTGAAGGTTGTGACGTGCAGCCGTGGAGGCGCCCGTCTCAAAAATCCCGTACCGAATTAGCGAGAATGTTTTTTGCGTGTCACGTCGCTAACGGTTTTTCGAGACCTTTCTGAATATCGCGTTCCGTCGAATGTTTATTGTGAAGGTCTTAGAACAAAGCGAAGAAGCGATTTTTGCGAGCGGAGCATATGCGAAGGTCAACGCGTCCCGAATTTTGTCCCCTCGGCGCCCCTCGGCGTCCCTTGCCGGCCACCAGGACGAGGAGCGGAGGACATCGAGGAGCGAGGAAGCAGCGGACGACAACTAGCGAAGCCCTTAATCAGATGAATCGCACTCTCGTACTTTTGTGATTAAAATATTTTATCGCGGATTATCGCGCGCTCAGCAATAGCGAATATTCTATCGCTGAGAAATTACCGTAGTTAGAACACAGTATCGCGCTTAGACGGATCAGCTGTGTTTACTTTTAGTGAAGCAGCCGTCGTGAGAAACCCGGCAGAAAAAAACGGCAGAGCCGAGAGAGGCAACAGACGGATTCACGATGACAACAGTGTCTCGAGACGAAAAGTGTCTCGAGACAAGAATACCGAAATCTGCCGATTCTCGACTACCGACCACCACAGGACGAGGAGGGCAGCGACGAGGGAGGATCCGCGAGGATACGTGATCCTCCCAGAGAAAATCAGCTGACAGCCTTACCGCGACTACCGCCGCGAGCAGAACTCTTTTCCGCCACGCGTACCGCACCGAGTGCCGAACGAGAGTGAGAGTGAGAGAGAGGAGACAGAGAGAGAGAGAGGAGAGAGAGAGAGAGAGAGAGAGAGAGAGAGAGAGAGAGAGTGGAGCGAGAGGCCAGGAAGAGCGGAGTGAAAGAGAGCGGAGCGAGAGGATAGAGGGAGAGCGAAGCGGGGGAGAGAGAGCGAACGGAGAGAGAGAGTATCGCCGCCGCTGCCGTCATCGCCGCCGACTCAAGGGCCGTCGCCGAGCAATGTAAGACCGACCATCTGCTCAAAATTTATTTGTATTGCGTATCGGCCCGTATTTTATCGTGTCTCGTCCGCGGAGTGGTCGCGCGGTTAATAGAAGGCTCGCCCGAGGAAATCGTCCTCGGGCTTCGCGCGGCGTTTTCGCGAACAGCACCGTCTCCCGAGGAGCGTTGCCGTTGCCGTCTTATATCGCGTATCGAATATCGGGACGTGCGAGAGTCCCCCAATAAACGTAATTCTCAGTATCAATATCAAATCGAGTTGATTTCGCCTTCTCCTAACCCATCCCGTCTCCGACTTATAACCCTTGGAGCGGCCGGTCCCGACGGTTCCGGGACGCGCGATTTTCGCGATAATTATCGGCTCTCGCGTTTATCGAGGTGGTGCGGCCTTTCCGCATCTGGCGCCCAACTCTCGCGTGTATCTTAGCGGCGTGTTCTGGAGCCGACGGCAATTTGTCGACGCGGCTGACAGGCGACTGCCTGCCGTCACTCGCGAAATTACGTTCGCGAGTAGCGTCGCAAGGTTAGTCAGGAGGGTTACCTCTATCATATATATGAAGGTCAAAGTCATAGGTGCTTGGTCCGATATTGTAAAGTTTTACCTTATAAAGCATTGATTGTATAATGATAATATTTACTGTATGTATAATATTTACTGATAAACATTGAAAATGCAATAATAGTCGATATGCGACGAGTATTATTATAATGTAAAAATATGTAACAATGGAACTCCGTGTGTCGGTTGTCGTGGAAACCGTAGGATTATTCGCTCGTCCGCTCGGGCTCCTAAAAAAGTCGGAGTCCAGGTTCGGAAAATAATTGACACAAAACGCGTATTGTAATAAAAAAATAACAAAAGAGTTTATTAGTCCTTTGTACAGAGTAGTATCGAACGAGTACGTAGATTTCCTGGGAGACGGCGCTAGTTACCGGGTCACGGTTTCGGTAGACTGCGATAGCTAAGACGGCAGGCGCAGCGTATAGCGCGAGCACTACACTAGCCTCGGATATTCGGCAGGCGGTCGCGTGTCGCTATTCGGCGTTCGCGATTCGGTCGGGCGGCCGGTCGCGGAGACCGCGCGGTGTCGGCGGTGGTATACCCGTATCGCAGCACGGGATGCTGTCTTCGCGCTCGCGGTGGAGACGCACTCGCTAGTGCGCTCGCTTCGCAGATTTCAGGATCGGGAGCGAGTAGCTGAGGCGTATTCGCTCTCGGTCTCGATCGTCGAGAGGTTATGCACAAGAGTCGACAGAGCACAATTAACGTACTAGCTTCGGTTCTTGTTCGTGAAGTCGACGGGATGCAAACAAGAGTCGATAAAGATCGACAGAGCGCAGCTAACGTACAGACTTCGGTCCTTGCTCGCGAGGATAGGAAACTGGATAAGTGCGGATGGCAGAAACGAGTTGGTCGTAATCCTTGCTTTCCGTTTTGCAGCATCGAGCTCGGTAGACGATCCGGAATGGTCTGGTCTCGATTATCTCGGAGCCGCCCATTATATAGTCGGATCTGCTTTATCTTAATCCGTTCTTTTGCGCACATGATCGTCGCGTGATAGCGGCGCGCGCTCTCGATCGATCATTTCGATTGATCACTGCTGCGCGGTTGTACATCGCGTTGTTTACATGTTTACGCGCTATTGTTTTTGGTTAGACCCTGCGGCGTTTAAGGTGGCGCAACGGCCCGACTGGTGTTCGGTCGATGCTCTAGGTTGCATCGTTACAAAAAAAAAAGATATATATATATAATACTATAATAAACTATTGGGCATGGAGGATGTGTGGGAAAGTATGGAGAGAGGAGGGATGGCCGGAGGAGTGAAAAGAGGGGGTGGTAATACCGATTAGGAAGAAAGAGAACGGAAGGAGAGAGAGGATTACAGAGTGGTGACTTTGATGCCTTCACTACATAAAGTCTATACGACGGTGCTAGCGGAAAGGTTGAGGGAGGAAGTGGAAGGGAGGGGTTACTATCGGAGAGTCAAGCGGGGATTAGAAAGGGAATGGGGACAGTGGATTTGATTTATGTGCTAAACTATTTGGTAAATAGACAGTTAGAGAGAGAGGGAGGAAAAATGATAACTTTCTTTATTGATCTGAAGGTGGCTTTTGGCTCGATGGAGAGGGGGAATTTGATAGAGGTGATGAGGGAGAGAGGTGTGAGGGAGGGTTTGGTGGTAAGGGTGGAGGAGTTGTGGGTGGAGACGAGAGCAGGGCGGGGGTAGGAAAGAATGTAGGGGAGAGTTTTTGGACGAGCAGGGGCTTGAGGCAGGGATGCCCGTTGAGCCCGATACCATTAAACATCCTACTGACAGATCTGGATAGCGTGTTGAAAAAGGGTAGATGGGGAGGGGTAAGAAAGGGTGAGAAAGATAGGAGAGAGTGTGAGAAAGGATGAGAGTGGAGAAACGGGAGCGGAGATCCACACGTTAGGTTAAGTTAAATATGTAAGTTAAGCATAAGTTAGTTGTAAGAATTAGTTGTAAGTTTAGATATTAAGAGTTAGGATGCGGAGGTGTGTGTGTGTGTGTGTGTGTGTGTGTGTGTGTGTGTGTGTGTGTGTGTGTG
>NW_022639518.1:392911-396498 GCF_010583005.1 Odontomachus brunneus | reverse complement strand
TGTGTGTGTGTGTGTGTGTGTGTGTGTGTGTGTGTGTGTGTGTGTGTGTGTGTGTGTGTGTGTAGTGCGGCGAAGAATTATAATCAGACTTTGTAACCCCATAAGGGGATCAATAAAGATTTACATACATACATACTATAATAAACTAAAAATGTTTTTAAAAGTTGCTGCTTATTATAGTAATTTTTTAAAACTTAACCGCTAGCCGTTATTGTTAGTTGACAGTAATTTATGACCGTAATTTCGCAGAAGTAATTATAGAAAACTGTTGAATGTTAACAATAACTGTACAATTTAATAAAATAACGAACGGTGTATAGTAGACCAGGAGACCAGTAAAACTGGCCAAAATTAATATCTTGTAAAATATGTAAATATATGTAACACCGTTATATATATAAAGTTACACTTATATAAAGTTTTAAGCATCGCTCATTCCATTTTTTATGTTAAAATTTCTAAATTTAAAATGGTGGATTCAATAAAGCGGGCCAAAATACAAAAAGTGACTTAATTTGGATGAAACTCGATATTTGGGGGTTCTTAGGATCGCTGATTACAAATCTGAACTCAAAATTTCAAAATTCATAATGTCGGATTCAATATGACGGACCAAAATGTGAAAAGTGACTTGATTTAAATGAAACTCGGTACTCGGGGATTTTTGAGATTGCAGATTGCAAATCTGAACTCAAAATTTCGAAATTCAAAATGACGGATTCAATATGGAGGCCAATATTCGGATATATATGAAACTTGACATTTGAAGATTTTCGACGTGGCTGATAACGAATTTGACACTAGAAATTTAAAATTCAAAATGGCGGATCCATTACAGTGACCATAAAATAGAAGCATTGTATAATTAAAACGCCTGCAGTTTGCTCACATTTTACCAACTACATTAACCTTTCGTGTAAAATATATAGGTTGAAAGGAAGCTTTTAAATCTGCATAAAGATTTTAATATAAAGAGTTTGAAGTTGTTGAGTCCGAATTTGATATTATATTTTTAAAATTTAAGATGGCGGATGCAATATGGTGGATTGAATACAAATAGTGACTTTATTTCAATGACTCGTTGATAGGGAATTCTGTAGGTCACTGAATACAAATTTAAATTCAAAATTCAGAAATTTAAAATAGTAAATCCAATATGACAAACCAAAAGAGTCAGTTTAAATGTTTTAGTTTTGAATACGGATTTGAATGTAGAGACCACGAATACTTACCAAATTGCACAACGACCAGAGAACTTTTAGCATTTCCGTCCGCCATTTTGGACCTACCATTTTAAACTTCTAAATCCTAAATTTAGAACGACCCCGTAAACCTACAGATACGAAATTTCACGACGATGGGAGCACTTTTTGTCTTTAGCTATTTTCTTAGATCTGCTTATTCATTGTGCACAGGCATGAAGTATGTACGCATATGTCTCGCGCATATATCTCTATAAATTATGGGTGGTGGTAGCTTGTAGCAATTGATCTTATAGAAACATATAAACGAACTCTATGATATCTCAAACGTGAAGATATGCGGCTCAACTTTACCCTACTTTTGTTGCAAAAAATGACATTGCGATAAATATTCAGAAATGTATACATATAATGTTCCGCCAATTGGTCTGTTTTGTATTTTTGCACTCTGCACGTTATTATAATGATTTATCTAAATATAACAATAGATGAAAAACAGTTGCAGATTCTTCATTTGTGGTATATTAATAAACAATACTAATAAACAATATTAATACTAACAACAATACTAATAAAATATTGAAAACGTTAAATTACTGGTATGGTACATAATATTCAAAGTTTAATTTGTTGCCAAATAAAAGTCTATCAAATTCAATGAAAGTTGAAAAATAGCTATTTTAATGTATGTGCGGTGCAACGTTTTCTCACAAAGGCGGACAGTCGCCTGCCTGCCACGTTGCACAGTGGCGACAAATAAAAAATCACGGCCGTGATTTGAGGGCTTAGTTTGACCGCAACTGCCACACTGAGCGGCCGTGATTTATTTACGTGAAGCCACTCGCTGGACAGCGAAATGGCCTTCAAAATGTGTTCCTTCAACAATCTTCCGCTAAATAGCAGCACTCGATAATGTCACGAGCATAAATATGAGAGACAAAGAGAGAGAGAATGTGCGTGTGTGTTGTCTAGCATTCTAAAATAATTTATATTACCAATTATAGTAAAAATTTAAAAAAATGTTAAAAATATTTATATAATTTTCTTGTATGCAATTATATCAGTAAAGAGGTTTATATCAACAAACAAAACAAATAACGGGTGGTGGTGGGACATCTTCTAAATATGGAAATTAATAAATTGTTTTTTTTTTATATTCATACTTTTTTGCATATTTAACTGACATATACTGATATATATTTTATTTAAATTTACATTGAATTTTAACTAAGAACACATTTTAAATAAGAATAGAAAAAATATATATATATATACCATTATATATGGTATATATAAATACAGGGTGGGCCATTTTAATCTCCCCACCTGAATTTCTCGTAATCTAAGTCAGATAGAGAAAAATGGTCCAGACAAAAGTAGAAGGGGACAGAGGGGGTCACATAATGGTACCAAGGACCTTGACCTTGAACTCGATTTTCAAAGTTATTTCAAGGTCAAAGTGATTTTTTTAAATGGGAACACCTATTTTTGACCCCGGATTTGAAAAGAGCGGGAAATTTTACGTTCAAAATGATATGTTAATCAAGGTCATGGCAAGGTCGAATGAAGGTCAGGTTTGCGAATTTTGATTTCCCAATTGAATATATCGGAACCTAAGCCAAATACGTAAAATTGGTTCAGACAAATGTTAAAGGGGGCCGAGGGAGTCATCTATCTGTACTCTGATCTTGACCTTGAACTCGATTTTCAAGGTTATTTCAAGGTCATAGTGATTTTTCAAAATGGGAATCACTATTTTCGAGGGTTTCTTTAACTGTATTAACCTTACTTTTAGCGCTACCCAGAAATAGGTATGCCTATTAACATTTTCCTCAAAAAAATAATTATTACTGCGCATGCGTAAGTATCGTACTAACTAATAACTTAAACCATAACCCAACGCAACCCATAATCCAAAACGAGCCCATAACGATAATCGGACCAATAACCATAACCCAACCCATAACCCATATCCAAGTAAAGACGGCGACTCCATAATGATTGCGAAAAAAACAATGAATATTAAAAATCCTTAGTACGTACATGTCTCATGAATATTTTGAATATCTCTCTCATAAAAACATACTTTGTTTAGTTGTTACATCAATTTGATTTTTCATAGTCATAAAGTACGATTCAATAATTCTTCGATTCTTCTCTTTTTTTATAGTTTGTAAAATTTCGATTAACATTGCATTATCTACAATTTGTTAAGGTGAAGAACAGCTCTAAAAATGGCTGACTATCAGCCCGATGACATTGTTGATATGATAATGGTGTTAGGCGAAAGTCATAATAATTATCGTGCTGCAGCAAGACTTTACGCTAAACGCTTTCCAGATAGATGACACCCAGATCATAGGACAATAAGTACATTAACTGAAA
>NW_022639518.1:378176-392435 GCF_010583005.1 Odontomachus brunneus | reverse complement strand
CATTATTTTTCCAATAGATGGCTTTAGTAATGTGTATCTCGCGTTGTATAAGTGCGATCGGTTTACGCTAGATGGCGTTAAAAAGATAAAATTTCGTACTAAAAAAACTTCTGAGACAGTTTTGTTTGACTCAGTATTGTTTCAGCGCGTGTCAAAGATGGACACCAGCAAAGAGAAAATACGCCATATTTTACAGTTTTTCTTCGATAAAGGCGAAAACGCACGCCAGACGGCTGAAAATGTGAATAGTGTTTATGGTCCTGATACTGTAACAGCCAATCACGCGCAATTTTGGTTTCGTCGATTCCGTTCCGGTAATTTTGATGTCAAAGATCACCACGCTCTGGAAAGCCAATTGTCGAAAATGTCGATAAAATAATGGAAATCGTCGAGTCCGACCGTCATGTAAGCACTGTTTCGATTGCCCAAGAGCTAAGCATTGCACAAAAAACCGTTTGGAACCACGTGAATAAGGCTGGAAACAAAAAGAAGCTCGATATATGGGTGCCACACGAGTTAACGCAAAAAACACATTATGGACCGAATTTCTATCTGCGAATCGCTGCTGAATCGCAACAAAATCGACCTATTTCTGCAGCGGATGGTGACTGGTGATGAAAAGTGGATCACTTACGACAACGTCAAGCGAAAACGGTCGTGGTCGAAACGCGGTTAGCCGACGCAAACGGTGGCCAAGTCAGGATTGACGGTCAGGAAGGCTTTGCCGTGTGTTTGGTGGGATTGGCAGGGAATCATCCACTATAAGCTGCTTCCCTACGGCCAAACTCTTAATTCGGACCTATACTGTCAACAATTGGACCGTCTGAAGGAGAGCCAATAGGAGAGGAATTGTGTGCCATCAGGACAACGCCAGGCCACACACATCGATAGTGACTCGCCAGAAGCTCCTGGAGCTTGGTTGGGAGGTTCTTATACATCCACCTTTTAGTCCGTAACTGGCACCAAGTGATTACCACCTGTTCCTGTCTATGGCGAATGATTTTTCTGGTCAAAAATTCGCCTCAAAAGAAGCTGAAAATCAACTGTCCCAATTTTCTGCCAATAGGGACAAAGGTTTCTATGAGAGAGGCATAATGGAATTACCTTCAAAATGGCAACAAGTTATCGAACAAAACGGTGCATATTTGATCTAAATCGGATCATTCTAACTATGCTAAATAAAGTCTTTAATTTCATGCAAAAATAATGGATTTCTTTTTACTACACCTTATATTTCAAGTATAAATACAGATTAAAAATAAATAACCGTATTAGAATAAAAAAAGAAAATTATTTTATCAACCTACCGCAAGATTATGTCTAATGTAGCTCTTGTACAAAAATAGGTGATATTCCAAAAAACTTGCTTTTTAAAAAAAGGTAAAAATAGAGCGCCTAGTTCTTGCGCTCCGTAAAAAAAGAAAATTGTCATATAAAGTCTGTACAAACATTATATTACAAAATATTTCGTACAACAAACTATACTTTTCAACTACAAAATTTTTGATATCTGGAAATTAGCGCCAAGTAAATATGATTAATTATAACATATAATTATATCATTTTTCTAATCACTTTATTTGTTGTTAGACTTCGTTACATACCTATTTTTTATATGTTACATCATTTTGTCTTAGGTTATTCTGGAATAATGGCAAAAACTCGTTTAAACATATGCCTAACCTGAATATGAACTTAATTCTTTTTAATATTGCATTTGTTTAAAAGAATTTTTAAAAAAATCGGGCTCGACAGTTTTTTCTACATTGATTAACATTTAATTAAAAAAAATCCCGATTACTATAAAATTGTGGTCTCTAGTGATTTTTGAACAAATTTCTATTTGTCCCCACTGTGCGTTGACAAATCTCCGTCGGTCTCCCGATCACGATCGCAATAAGTATGAAATGTTAGGCACTAGGTGCGGAAAAGGCCGCGCACCTTACGAAACAAAAATCACGAAAAATAAATAAAGATTTTCCGAATTTTTATCGTGGGTCAAAAGGCCGCACGGGACCGGCTCCGAAGAAATTAAAGTCTGTGATGGGATGGGTTCAAAGGAACGGAAGGAAGAGAAGAGAAAACGCACGACGTTCCTTCGTTAGCTTGTAATTTATTTAGGCAAGATGCACTCGTTTCGATAGTCGTGCGTGACAAAATGCGAGGTCCAGCACTTCGCCACGAACGCTATCGCTTGGGTCCGAGGAGGGTCTTCTCATGTAAACTTATTCTCGCGTTCGCTCCGCGGACAGGACGACGACAACGCGAAATTCGGCGGCAACGACACAAAGAATTTAGCAGATGAGGGCTCTTACAAATAACGAAGGCTTCGCCCTGCGGGTGGCCGATCCTTGGCAGTCCTCGCTCGGCTCGTTCTCTTGCTTCTCTTCACACTCGCACGCTGGTATTCGCTCGAGACTTTCGGTACGCGATAGTGGACTTAGCGACAGTTTGCATGTGCTCTTGATATCGAAAAAGCTTTTTGCATGATTACGTTGATAACGGCCATCCCTTCGAGATCCGAGATCGCAAACGATCCTCTTGTCGTTGCTTTTCTTCTCAGCCGGAGTCTTTGATCTCGGCCAATCAGTACAGCTATCGTTGTTGTCTTGAGACAGTAATTGTCTCAAGGCGCTTTCATTTTCGATGATGTGCCTCACGGTCTTGATCGAAACACATCATTTCTTCTGGTTAGTATTGTCCCTGAGCGGCATTGTTCTTGGCCTCAGCTGAGCGATGGCTCTTGCTCCTCGCCGCAGTGCTTCTTAGACATCAGCCTGAAAAGGTAAACACTGCTGACGATATCAGATCTTGACATGGCAATTATGTTATTCGTGCTATCGAATATTCGAGAATTGTCGAGAATTCATAAGAAATTTCGGGAGCGATCATTTGAGCGAGCGATGGATCTGTGGCTGGTGATCCCTTGTTTCACGTCATCCTCGGGCTGTTCCTGTCCTAATGGCCGGCAAGGGGAACCTAGGAGTACAATTCCTGGGACGCGACGACCAACCAATCTGTTCCGCGTTTACTCGCAACGCGTTCCTATTTTCAGTAATACATACACAAACGAGAAAAAGGCACCCGATAATCGGGACACTCGCGAAATCGTGCGCGTTTTACTTGGGATGAATGTCTCCATGGCTGCCACGTCACAACAGTTTCCTATAGTTAATTATCCTGAGGGAACATTCGTGGAAAATAAATAAGGTATACTGCTTATATTGTTTATTGTTTTGTAACCGCGATGCATCGCGTGCCGGATTACGCTCGCCGGTTCGGGTTCGTAGGAGGCTGAATAATTTTTGAAACAGTGGTATCGAAATAAACTTGGTCGTATATGTAAAATATGCTGTCATTATACATTAAAGTAGATATTTGATGTCGACGCCGTTGGTTGTTGGTTTATACGCTGATTTATACGCTTGTCAGATGTTTTGTTTCGGCGATGACGCGCGAGGTGTTGCGCGCAGTGCGCAGGACGCGGTCGGTGGTGTTGTCGCGTCGCTTCTCCAAAAGTGTATTCGTTTATTGATCTTTCCGCAGCTTGTCTATTTAAATGCCAGTTGACAATGTCTTTAAATCGCTGCTATACGATACAGCGCTATATAGACGGTATTGCAACTGAAATGCTTTCGGGAGATCGCCCCTATGGCGATAACTCGGATGCAATGATTGCTCTAGCAAATTGGTTATACGGTACGCACAGGCGGAGGTTGCTTAAGCAGTCCGTCTGCCAGAGCGGAGCCTTGGTTGGCTTCGGTTGCCTTATTTATCGAATAAGGTCTGCTCGTTTGTACGAGATCGCGGATGCGAAGAATACAGACTTGCGGACGCGTCGATGCGCCGCGGTCACGGGATAATCCCGATTTCGCTTTCCGAGTGTGATCTCTAGTGATACGGAGGCCGACTCGCGTCCTTGCGACGGCGGTGTGATCCTGTCGCGGATCAATACGGTACGGTGTTGAAGTTGCGCTGCAACGGAGTGATGCTTCGATGATACGGAGATGAGTTCGCACGCTGCGACTCAATGACGGTGTGATCTCGCTCGCGTTAAGGCGAGATCGAGATCTGGTTAAACGGTGGGAAGATCGCGTTAAGGCGTCCTTCCTGCGAATTAATTCCAGGATCTTCGGCGGCTTTGGAATCCTACGGATTGCGGTATTTAGCTTAGTGTCGGCGTCACGAATTCGTGAGCCGACGGCGAAGGGACTGCTATCGCGTATCCGCGAACAGAAGTCTGCCAGGAGCAGTATTGCGGAACAGTGTCGATGTCACGTATTCGTGAGTCGACGGCGAAATGACTCCTGTCGCGTTTTCACGAACGGCAGTCTGTCAGGAGCGGTGTCGAGAAGATACTTCGAGAATCTTATTCGATATCGGAAGATTCGGAAGATCTGATATCTCAGGAAATCCGATCATCGGAATCTGGTCTCAATCTGACATCCGCGAAATTTTATACTTGCGAATCTCGCTTGATTCGCTGTGTACCACGGATCTTCGGCGGTCTCTTTGTTTACGCTGTCGCGGACGCGTTGTTCTCGCACGTTTTCTTTGCGTATCTGTCTACTGCGTTCTTATGCGTTTATTATAATGTTTTTCGTAACGATTTCGGGCGGATCGTTACAGTTTATATACTACAGTTATTAATACTTCTACAGTTCTATAGTGATAGTACAAAAATATAAGTTTGAGCGCAAATAACTCAACTTGTTGTGAAAGGCATTATTGACACCATATGTGGAACTACTTAATTTTTTCGTGCAATTCCAGTAATTTTTATTTGAAATATTTTCTAAGTTTTTAATATATTTTTGAAGATATTAATTGTAATTATGTTTTTCGTATGTTTTATCTTATATAAAAAGAAATGTTTATTATTTTTTTAGGTTTTTGATGATATGATGAGTGAACTGTTTAAAGGCGATGATTATGATCCAACCAAATGGAGAGAATTTAGTACATTACAAACGATACAGTTTGTGTATTCTTGGGGACATGATATGTGTGAAAAAATAATAACAACCAAAGCAGCGAAAGAACTTTTGAAAACAGTCAAGAATGTTAAATTTGATGTCATAGTACAGGATGTTACGTTAAATCAATGTCTATACGGATTATGGGAGGTAAATAAATTTACTATTGATAATCTATATTTACATTTACTGTAGAGAGTAAAACACACAGAATACTAAAGTATTAGTTACTAATACAATATTACGACATGAAAATTATTAGACAAGAATAAATAAGATCAATGAAATGAAGTATCAGTAAATATTAATTAAAACATGTTAGCCTCTCTCTGAGGGTCATGGTCTTGATGTATGTTATCAAGATCATCGTATATTTGTATATAGTATGCTTATAATACTTTTTGATTTCTCTTAAATGCATATATAGTAACTAAAAGTTCCAGTAATTCCATTTATTAAACTTCTCTTGTTAGTAATTTTTTTGGTAAAAATGCCGAATAAAGGACCATCTTCCAACGGTCTTAATATTGACATATATTATAAAATTGACTCTCCTGAGTCAATAAAATTTTTTAGCCATCGTGTGAGACGTTGAGAGGCGCCTTGTGCGTTGCTCTGAACGCTTTATGCTACCTAAACATTTATGCTTTCGATAAAGCATCCTTCTCGTATGTTTTCTCTATCATAACAAGCGTCTCAGTTGCAGATTTTTCGAGTTTAACACAAATCTTTATCACGTATTGCTGATCGACACTGCGCTGCATTTTGACCCGTAACGCGACGCTCAAACAGCTGTCCACTTCGTAAGCGATTTGTACTCTGTAAAGGCTCAGAGGCAACCGAGCTGGGTCGGACTGTTTATCTGACATCCCCCACAAAACCGTCATGCCCGGGGACTCTGTCCCCCGATCCTTTTGATTGGCCTAAGAAAATCAGTCTCATTACTTTTCAGACAGACCATGTATATACATACGCACCCATCGCACCTATCGGGCGGGCGGCATGTTTGCTGGCGAGCAGTGTGTGAGTGTATGTGTGTGGATCCATCCTCCAATGATTTTGATGTTGACATATATTATAGAACTAATCTCCCTGAGTAAAAAAGGTTTTAGCCGTCGCTTATTGTTCATTAAAAAATTATTAACAGAAAAAGTCATGAATAGAATGTATTTTTCAGGTATTATATACGTATTGAAGAAGGTAACATTTGTGCTATAAAGAATAGGTTACGTATATACGTGTACAGTTTACCATATTTCAATAGATAGAATAGATTTGAGTTAGTTTCTTTGGAAAGGAGGTGCGGGGGGAGGGGAAGAGCCCCTCTCTTGCGTATTTACGTGTACTATTTTACATACATACATCTATTTCAACTTATTATACATACACAGTGTTGAATAATTACATATTATTTATTGAACTTTTTTGCTAATAACTTTTTAATAAACAATGAGCTCATCATTAATAAACAATCAACGATTAAAACCTGTTGATTGTTACTCAAGAGCATGTCCTTCATAATATATGTCAACATTAAGACCATTGGAGGGTGATCCCCTATTCGGTATTTTTACTATATTTTGAATAAACAATATGAGTGACAGTTTAAAGTCTTTAAATGTTATTTGAGGCAATGAACTTTACATTATTTGTTAAAGTTATCGTTCTTGAAAAGTAATCCATTTTTATCAAAAATTACTCTTGGCATATATATATATATATATATATATATATATATATAAATTAGAGGTATGCGAATTATTCGAAGTCAATTCGATTCGAATCAAATCATTGGAGGTTCGATTTAAAGTTTGTTTTCGAATCAAACATGTTTAAATTAAAGTTATTCAGAAATTTCGGATTACAACCAGTTTAATTTTGAATCAAACACTTTTTTTAAGTTATTTTATATTTTGTCAGGCCAATTTGTTCTCGGTGCATTTGTATCTTCACGTACGTCTGTTATCTGGAAATAATGTTTATGATCAGCAGAAACAACGTTTTGCTGCCAGCCGTATGTTGCCAGCAGCTTTGAAACTGTTTGTAAAATTTCTGGACATTTAGCGGTTGTCTTTTCCAACGTGTGTTCACTTATTATTATACTTATATTATTCATCAAGGCTTAGTTCTCCATCAATGTTGTTAAAGTCGTTTAAAACCTTAAGAGGGGTTTCTACCTTGTAGAGTCAAAAAAAATCGATTTTTTTACATATTCTTAAAGATTGTACTTTCAAAAATATGTGGTAAAAATTTAAAGTCAAAATTCGAAAAATTGATCAAGTTACAGCCTGTTAAAAAGTCAGGTAGCCTGGCGGAGCGCTGCAGCGCATATGCGTGTCGCCCTCTTTTGAGTCTTTGCAGCTGCTCTATTACTCTTTTGTTATATTTCTACGCGGCCACCGTTAGGGTGTTAGTCAGGTCATTTTCTTCATTTTTATTTCAGTATACTTCGAAACGTTGAAGTGGAAGAACGTTCTTCCAGTTTTCGATTTTTTACAATTATTTTTTTCGGTTTTGCATCATGTTCGTTAATACAAAAGGAAGTAAAGCAAGTAATGTGCGGCCTGGACATAAATGCAAGAGAAGAAAATTTTATGGAAATCGACATACAAATGAAACGGAGCTGTCGTTCGCTAGTATTTCCGCAAAAAAACTGAAGAATAAAGACGATTTTGAAATCACAATTGATGCCATGCATAGATATCGAATTATACACTTTCTGTTTGTTTTTAATATACTGAAAACTTTACTGAAGTGCAAAAAATGTGACAGTGATGTAAATTTTTATGTGAGAGAAGAACAAGGTTTGGAATTTAAAATTGTTGATTGCGATTGTGACTTAACTGAAATTGATTCTTGTCCCAAAATAAACAACAAATCGTTTGAAATAAATCGACGAATAGTTTTTGCAACGCGTCTCACTGGAGTTGGATTATAAGGCATCAATACTTTTTGTAGTTTGATGGACTTAGGTCAAGGAATAGCGACCAATGTATATTATGCTTTGAAAACATCTGGATTGCCAGTAAAACAGTTTTTGATATTGTCATACTAAAGGCCCCCTCAGAAGAGAAGGAAAAAAATACTGAAGCAGGAAATGAACCTTTGCACTTAACTGTCTCGGGCGATAGAACATGGAGTAAGAGAGGTTATTCGTCATTGTTTGGAGTTGTTACGTTAATTGGAAAGTATTCAGATAAAGTTGTGGATTTGATCGTTAAGTCTACGTTTTATCAGGCTTGCAATTATTGGCAAAAGAAAAACGATGAGGGATTTGAAGCGTGGTATGAAGAGCATGAAGAACATTGCGTAAGCAATCACACTGGAAGCGCCGACAAAATGGAAGAGGATGGTGTGGTCGAAATGTTTACAAGATCTGAGACACTTGAAGTTAAATATATAAGGTGTAGTAAAAAGAAATCCATTATTTTTCCAATAGATGGCTTCAGTAATGTATATGTCGCGTTGTATAAGTGCGATCGGTTTACGCTAGATGGCGTTAAAAAGATAAGATTTCGTACCAAAAAAACTTCTCAGACAGTTTTGTGATTGTTTGACTCAGTATTGTTTGAGCGTGCGTAAAAAATGGACACCAGCAAAGAGAAAATACGCCATATTTTACAGTTTTTCTTCGATAAAGGCGAAAACGCAAGCCAAGCGGCTGAAAATGTGAATAGTGTTTATGGTCCTGATACTGCAACAGCCAATCGCGCGCAATTTTGGTTTCGTCGATTCCGTTCCGGTAATTTTGATGTCAAAGATGCACCACGCTCTGGAAGGCCAATTGTCGAAAATGTCGATAAAATAATGGAAATCGTCGAGTCCGACCGTCATGTAAGCACTGTTTCGATTGCCCAGGAGCTAAACATTGCACAAAAAACCGTTTGGAACCACTTGAATAAGGCTGCATACAAAATGAAGCTCGATGTATGGGTGCCACACGAGTTAACACAAAAAAACCTCATGGACCGAATTTCCATCTGCGAATCGCTGTTGAATCGCAACAAAATCGACCCATTTCTGCAGCAGATGGTGATTAGTGATGAAAAGTGGGTCACTTACGACAACGTCAAGCGAAAACGATCGTGGTCAAAACGCGGTGAGCCGGTGGCCAAGCTAGGATTGACGGTCAGGAAAGCTTTGCTGTGTATTTGGTGGGATTGGCAGGGAATCATCCACTATGAGCTGCTCCCCTACGGCCAAACTCTTAATTCGGACCTGTACTGTCAACAATTGGACCGTCTGAAGGAATCAATAGCCCAGAAGCGGCCAGCTTTGGCCAATAGAAGAGGAATTGTGTTCCATCAGGACAACGCCAGGCCACACACATCGATAGTGACTCGCCAGAAGCTCCGGGAGCTTGGTTGGAAGGTTCTTATGCATCCACCTTATAGTCCGGACCTGGCACCAAGTGATTACTACCTGTTCCTGTCTATGGCGAATAATTTAGCTGGTGAAAAATCCGCCTCAAGAGAAGCTTGTGAAAATCGACTGTCCCTGTTTTTTGCTAATAGGGACAAGGGTTTCTATGAGAGAGGCATAATGGAATTATTTTCAAAATGGCAACAAGTTATCGAACAAAATTGTGCATATTTGACCTAAATCGGATCGTTCTAACTATTCTAAATAGACCCTTCAATTTCATGCAAAAATAATGGATTTCTTTTTACTACACCTTATATTAATTATATCGGTGATGGTGACACAAAAACATTCAAGGCGCTCTTAGACAGTAAGCTATATGGAAATAAACTTCCAATTACAAAAAAAGAGTGCGTTGGACATGTCGAAAAACGTATAGGTTCTCGACTGAAAGCTAAGAAAAACAATAAAAAACTTGGTGGTAAGGGTCCTGGAAAATTAATCGATGCCTTAATAAATGACTTATCGACATACTATGGTTTGGCAATAGTCCGTAATTCTGATTCTGTCGGTGCTATGAAAGACGAATATGGGCTACTTTTTATCACATGTGCTCGGCGAATAAGAATCCACAATACGATAAGTGTCCGCCCGGTGAATCATCATGGTGTAAATGGAAATAAGTCGAAGCTAATAACGTTTTGTCAGAATATAAACATCCAGCTCCACTTACGTCACAGGTTCAAGAAGTCATTCGATCTATTTATGAGGACTTATCGTCGGATGATTTATTGAAATGATGTTTAGGTGACATTCAAAATAACAACGAGTGTCTCAATTCTTTGATTTGGAGTTTTTCACCGAAACACATATTCTGCACAAGAAAATATATTGAAATTACATCATTTTTGGCAGCATACATTTTCAATGAAGGTTTTAATTCTGTGTTTCGTATAATGGAAGCCATGGGAATTAAGATTTGGATGAACGCGTTAATAATGGCTACCAGACGAGACAATAAACGGATAAGAAACGCTGACAAACGTGCTCTACAAGCTTTAAAAGAAGTTTGATCTGCCCGTCGATTGGAGTTTGCAACAAAAAACGAGCTATATGAAGAGGAAGAGGGAGTATACGTTCCTGGGACCGCCGACTAGCTGTAAGTACTATTTAAACTTTAAACGCGTTTTTCTCGAAACGACGTTTTTGAAGTTGGTGGAAGTTCTGTACAAGTTCCAAATCATGCGATCGATATGATTTTGGTCTTAAAATGTTCGGAAATATCGCCTCTCTAAAGTAGAATAAAGAGAAAATATTGAAAACTTTTTGTTTATGAATAAATAACTGCAACCATTTTTCGTCAAAATAACACATTTTTTGTTTGAATGACTACAACTTACTCAAAAATTTTTGTAATTTTTTTATTTTAGTCTATATGAAGCACAAACCTCTACAGATTATAAAAAAATTTTTTTTTTCAGGTCATTTTTCAGCCTCTAAGAACTTCCACCAGTTGACCATATCGTTCCGCCGCACACTTCGCGCACCTGGCTCGCCCAGCTTGTCTATTACTTAAATTGTCGTCGCGATTTTTTTATGTTTAATTAAGATAAATTTAAATGTATTCCAAATTTTAGAATTTTATTTTTAATAGTTCCTTTTCTATAAATTCCAAAAAATTACCCATTTTTCCTGGCCAACAAAGTAGAAACTCCCATTAATCTGAGTTTATATCTTTGTCTAAAGGCAATTTAAATTCATATTTAGACTTAATGGTAAAACTGGACAAATGAATAAATTACTTATTAAGAATTATTATTATTAATTATATATTTTTATTACTTATTAAGAATATTAAAAATTAAAATCTTATTTTTCATTGAAAGTTGTCTCCTTAAAGGGGGAATGCCTGTGTGATGTACTCGCCGGTAGCCGAGTTCGTGGAGGAGAAATAAATAGGATCTGGCCCGAGTAGATATATAAACTGTATTTATTGAAACAATATTTATTAAATAATAGAACAACAATTATTGAGTATAAGTTTTACGTGCGGGACGTAGTCTCGAAGGATATGTTTGTTTTAGGCGGTCGGTTTTACGAATTGTTGCATGGCGATCTGATCCGCGATGGTTTGAGGTATCGCTATATGTGGAGGTCACCGTGTAAGAGCCAGGAAGTCCTGGTAGAGACGCGGCAGTCCGCACCCCTATCCCGCGGATGATCTTTCTTGACCGTTACGTCGATCCTATTTTTAGCGGCGTTTATATTGGGCTGTGGTAAACAATCTGTTCTCCGCGATTCCGGACGCGAAAATCCTGTGACCCGAGTGGTCAGTGACGATAAGAAATTTCGTGATTACTAGAGATGACGACGGTAGTCGTCCGGGCACGAGAATGCTCGTGTCGTCGGGTTTCGCGAGAACTTTACTGTCGGTGGAAGGATGCGAGAAGATTCGCTGGGATCCTCGTCAGCAAGTATGCTTGTTGGCGAAGAGATGCGAGAAGGCTCGTAGAAATAATTACTGGCAACGAGTATTCTCGCTGACCGTGAGAAACGAAAAGACTCGCGGATGGCGACGAGGAAACTCGTTTTCAGGTTTGGATTCGAGAATCGCAGGTTCGGTAGTCGGATTGATATCGGTGTGACTACCTCGGCGGAATCTGACTTCGTTCGCGCGGCGTCGCGTAATATACTTTAGCGATTTAGAGTCGGGATGCGATGCTGCGCGGAGACGTTCCGTCGCGCAAAGTGGTGGAAGTTTGTGATGGTGCCTGAGCGCCGGTTTCCCGTCCGACCGATGTTCGGTCGATACTGAATCGTCACCATTCTACTTCCAGTCCTACCTTTTCTTTCTCCCGTCCCCTTTCCTAAACCTCAATCTTCCACTTGCTCACATTCAGTTGTAATAATGCATATCGTTACGTAATAATAGAAACGCAGAACAACGCGAATCAGGAGCGCAAGAGGACAGCGCGTCCTCTAATATTGTAAACAGCGCGACCGCCGAACAACCGCGGTAAATAGCGAATCAAGCGAGATTCGAGGGATATAAAACGCCGCGTAATCGTAATCGGAGAAATTCGATCATCCACTCTCGAAAGAGAAGCAGAACCGATCTACCGCTCCCGACGGAGAATCCGATTCCGATCATCCGCTCTAAGAGAAACCAATTCTACTTCGCTCCTGGCAGATTACTGTTCGTCGATTGGCGACTGTAATCACTCCGCCGTCGTTACACGGATATGTGTCATCGACATTCGACTCTACTCCGCTCCTGGCAGATTACTGTTCGTCGATTGGCGACTGTAATCACTCCGCCGTCGGCTCACGGATTCGTGAGGCCGACACTGATAAGGTCCGCGGCACCGTTGGCCGCATCCGAAATCGTGTCCGAATGAGCCGACCTCGTTGAGTCATAAAGGAAACTCCGAGAGCTAAGGTCCCGTGTACAAGGACCGACGGACGCATCGCATACGCCGAAACGACTCAAATCTCCGCGATAGGAGATCGAAGGGAGCGCCGCTAAGGCAATATCCCGCGTGCAGCTACGCTGCAATCTCAACGACCGCGGACATTATACGATTCCGAAACGCCGCTAAAATCGCTGGAAGAAGTGTCAACCGCGCTTAAGAGACAAGACGCCGAAAGAAACGTCAACAGAACAAACTCGCGAATACGCGACATTGACGTCGTCCGCGTCCCGCGCACCGCGCGTCACATCACGCAAACCGGCGTCTAAACAAGCCTCTCTCAGGAGATACAAACAACCAAAACCAACGGCGTCGACACGTATTGTTCGATCTGTATATTGTAATTATCGTCAGCTTAGTATTTAAATATATTATTCATTATTATTTTTAAAAACACTGTTTCTCAATTATTTTGCTTATCACGAACCCGACTTGACGAGCGAACCGAACCCGCGACGAATCGCGGTTACACAGTTTCAACCCTTTTTTATTTATGTATCCCCCAATCTCCTTATCATTGCCCTCATATCTTCTTCCTCCCCCGCTATCAGTGTATCATCCGCACACGCCAGAGTGTAGCATTTCTCTCCTCCTATTTTCACTCCTCCCTAGCCTCCCTTTTTCATCACTCTATTTAGATCTGCTAGCGAAATGTTAAATAAAACCAAACTGAACGAACATCCCTGCCTCAAACCCTGCTCGTCCAATTTTTCCCCTCTACATTCTCTCCCACTCTCACACTACTTCTCGTCTCCTCTGTCAACTCCTCCATCCTTACCACCAAACCCTCTCTCACTGCCCTCTTCCTCATCGCCTTTATCAAACTTCCCCTTTCTACCGAGTCAAAGGCCGCCTTCAGATCAACAAAAAATGCTACTATTTTTCTTCCTTCCTTTCCCAACTGCCTGTTTATTAAATAATTTAAGATTTATATCTAATCCATTGTTCCCATCCCCTTTCTAAATCCTGCCTTACTCTCTGATAGTAACCCCTTCTCTTCCACTTTTTCCTTTAAACTTTCCGCTAAAACTGTCGTATATATTTTATATAATGAAGGCATCAATGTCACCCCTCTATAATCCTCTACCCTCTCACCGTTCCCTTTCATCTTAATCGGTATCATTACCCCCTTCTTCCACACTTCCGGCACTTCTCTCTCCTCTCCAAATCCTTCTCCTCTACACATCCTCCATGCCCATTTCTCCAACTCTTCCCCTCCATATTTCCATATTTCGCTCAGTACTTTATCTACCCCCTAACATTTCATCTTTCAACTTCTTCATAATCTTCTTTATCTCTCCCCACCCTATTTCTTCCTCTTTCTCCTCTTCTCTCCTCCTTCCTCTCACTACCTTCTCCTCTACTCACCCCATCACCCTCATAAAATATTCCTTACATACCCCATTTCAATTTCCTCATTTACTCTACCCTTCTCTCTCTCTCCCCCCCCC
>NW_022639518.1:355006-377713 GCF_010583005.1 Odontomachus brunneus | reverse complement strand
CTCTCTCTCTCTCTCTCTCTCTCTCTCTCTCTCTCTCTCTCTCTCTCTCTCTCTCTGCCAAACATTTTCCTCCGTCCTTGCTTCCATCATCTCTCTTTCCATCCTCTACCTTTCCTCCTTCTTCCTCTCACAAAGTCTTTTATACTCTCCCTTCCTTTCCTTATATCCCATCTTGTCCCTCTCATTTCTCCCTCCACTTTCTCAACTCCCTTCTTATCTCCTTTTTCTTTCTGCATGCTTCACCCCACCATCCTCTCTTTCCTTTCATTTCTTTACTCCTCTTGTTCTCCCCTCACATACTTTCAAGTTCTCCTTATCCTTTCCATCACTTCCACCAACTCCTTCTGCCCCATTCCCCATCTGCCTGAATCCTCCCTAACTCTCTTTCAAATCTCTACCTTTCTTCTCCATCCCATATATCTCTGCATATCCCCGTTCTTCCCAACCTCCGCTTTTCCCCCCTCCTAACCTCTCTTCTTAGCTCCAAGGGTACTGGATGATGGTCCGAGTCCATATCCTCACCCACCTCCATCCTTATCACCTCTCCCATTTCTCGGTATATAATCAATCACTGACTCCCCATTTTCTCCCGGTATATAATCAATCACTGACTCCCAATTTCCTCCCGTATATGTAAACTCACCCTCTTCATCCCCAATCACATTCCCATCATCAGCAATCCTCTTTCCTTTATTGCCTGCATCAACTTCCTGCCTTCCCCATTCACCTTTTTGTCCTTCGATTTCCTCTGTCCTCCTTCTTTCTCCCTTCCTCCACTCTCACTCCATCCTCCATTCTCTCCCGTCCACGCACTAAAGTCTCCTCCTACAACCACCCTCCTCCCTTCTTCTCTATTCTCTATCCATTCTTGCAAACTTTCTAGCTTCCTCTAATCTAACCTATAATCACCTACTTACAACTTTCCCTGATAATTTCTCCTTTTATCGTTTCTTCCATTTCCTCCTCCTCTTCCTCTAACGCTATTCCTCCTAAGTCATTCCTCACTCCCACTAACATCCTCCCTCTCGCCCTCCCTTTCTGGTCCTCCTTCTCGCCATCTGTACTTTCCATCTATACTCCTTGGGTAGTCTACCCTTCAATCTTTCCCAACACTTCCTCCCTACTCATGTTTCCATCATCACTAATACCTTCCATTTCTTTACCTTTTCCCAGAAATCCTTGTCCTTGTTCTTCAGTCCCGCCACATTTCAAAACGCTATTTTCCATCCTTCCTCCTACCTCTTCTCCCACCTTTCCTTCCTTCTTTCTCTTCTCTTCCTCTAATCTGATTCCCCCGACACTTCACTTCTCCCAACTTCTTCATCTCTCAATCTCAACCTCTCCTTATCCTCCTCCCAACTCCACAAACTTCTTATCTATCTGTATTCTTTCGTACCTTACCCATACTCTCCTTCCCTTTTCCCTCTCTATTCTCAATCTCCTCCAAATTTCATTTCATCTTCCTTTTTTTCCACGTTAAAACATCTCTTATACACATCCTTCTCTTTTTCCACTCCTTTTTCTTCTTCATTATCTCCTCTTTCACTTTCAATTGCTTCATTCTATTTCGTATCCATCCACCTTCCTCTCCTCTCCCCATTTTTATCACATCTCTTATTCCTCCTTTATCTCCAACCCTCTCATTATTTTTTTTATCCTTCTCTCTACTTTCCTCTCCTTTCCCTTCATCCTTTTTACCATTATATTTCTCCTTTTTTCTTCTCTTCCCTCATTTCCACCTTTCTTATCTCTCTTTCTTAGCTGTCCTGCCTCCCTCCGTCTGCAACTTTCTCCATCTTTTCTTCTTTCCTTTCTATTCTCTCTTCCAATTCCTTTCTTCTTTCTCTTAGTTCCTCATTCTCTCTTCTCCACATTTTCTCCTTCTCTCTCAACAACCTCCTTATCCCCTCTAACTCTTCCCTCATCTCTTTTCTTTGACCTCCCATCTCCTCCCTCATCTCTTTTATCACCTTCACCATTTCCCTCATATCCTCCCTCATTTTCCTCCTCCACTCATCCAGCTCCCTCCCTCTTCCCGTCTTCTTCACATACCCTCCCTTTTTCCCTATCTACTTTTTCCTCCTTCCTTCCCCGTTCTTCCTCCTCTTTCTCTCTCTTCCTCTTAAACAACTCCTCCAAAGTCCCCACACTTCCTCTCATTTCCTCCTTTAACGAGCCCCTTCTCCCCTTTTGCATTGACCCTTTATTCCTTTCCGCTATATCCCTTTTCTTCAGCCTCTTCTCTTATTCTCTCTTCCTAATCCTTTCTTTCCTATCCCTATCTATCTCACCATTCTCAAATATGCCTCTACCTACCACTGCCTATTACCCCGCCGCTACTTTCTTCACTTTCCAGTTCCTATTCACTCATCTAGATGTCTCTCTCTACTTCCTTCCTCTCTACCTTTCTACTCTTTCTTCTTTATCCTAACCTCTCCTGCCTTCCAACTTCGTCCTCACTTTCCTATCCCTTCACTGTTTCCTCTCTGTCACCCACACACTTGCACACTCCTCTCACTACCCTTCTTTCTCTCTCACTCACACCACTCCTCAATACCAAACCTTTCTCTTTCTTTCTCTCACACTCTCTGCACACACTTAACTTTCCAGTCATCTGTCACAAACCGAAAACGGAAGTCCTCATATAGCTTATGTGTGTGTATATATATCATTTGCGACGTTACTCGGGAGGGTTTCTCGCGAGCGACGGCAAACAGTCGCCTGTCCGCCGCATCGGCAAATTGCCGTCGGCCACTGATCACGCTACAACGCGAAAACGAAAGTTGGGCGCCAGGTACGGGAAAGGCCGCACCGTCTTGATAAACACGAAATGCACTAGTCACCACAAAATCGCGCGACCCGGGGGCCGTCGGGACAAGTAGCTCCCCGTTCTTTAAGTCGCAGACCGGATGGGTTAGAAAGTGAGAAGAAGACTCCAAGCTTAATCGGTAATAAGAATTTTATTGACGGGACTCTCGCACGTCCCAATAATAAACGCGAGACGCTAGACACCAAAAGAATTGCGAGATATGTATCGGTAATTCGAACGAGACAACTAAGACCCGAGGACAATCTCCTCGGGCGAGCCTTCTTATGCGGCCGCTCCGCGAACGGGACGGCGGTACACAAACAAAACTGTAACGAAACGAAAATAGGGAGCAAATGGAAGGTCTTACAATTGGCGGCGGCTAGCCCTGCGGGTGGCGTCGGCGGTGCTGGTAGCGGTCCTCCGGGTCATTCTCCGCGGTATTCCTCTCTCTCACCCCTACTCGCTCTCTCCCCGGCTCCGCTCACTTACTCTTCCTTTCTTTCTTGCTTTCTCTCAATCTATCTCTCTTCTCGCACACGCTCGATATTGGTAATCCCGAAAGTAACGTCGTCGTTCACGCTCTGTGACGGTCGCGACAAGGCTGGCTAACTGCTCGCTCCTGGAGGATTTTGTCTCCTCGCCGATCCCTCTTCGTCGCTTCTCTCCTCGCCCAGAGGTTCTCGGCTTCGGCACTCGGTAATTGACAATTTTTGGTAAACTTGTTTCGAGACGTTATTTGTCTCGAGACATTGTCGCCGTCGTGGCTCGGTTCACAGTCTGCATCGGCACGCTCTAGTTTTTTTTCATGCTGGAATCCTGCTCACGCCGGTCTCCTTCTCTCGCTATGTCCGTCAAGCGTTCGCAAAAAGTAAACACAGCTGACAGTATCACATGTGATTTCGGTAGCTGTGTTCCCGTACTCGCGAATATTCTATACAATATTCAGGAACTCAGAGTGTTTAGAATAATCGAGAATTTTGTAACGTTAGGTAATGCGAGAGCGATTCACCTGAGCGAGAGCGATGAGTTGGCAGTCGATGTTCCTCCGTCCCACGTCGTCCTCGGATTCCGTTGGTCCTGGTGACCGGCAAAGGAAGCCGAGTGGCACAAAGTTTGGGACGCAAGACCCTTCAAATCTATTCCACACGCACGAAATAAATTCGAAATTTTTTCTGAAAACTAACACAAAAGAATATGCCGGTACGCGATACGCGGTAATCTTCGCGAAAGTTTCTCCGGGACGCGATACGTGAGGCTCAATCGCGAAATCGGTGCGCTTTTCCCTGGGATAGGCGCCTCCGAGGCTGCACGTCATACATTTTTAACATATTTTAATCTGGTTGTATTTTATATGACCAGAAATTAATAAGATTTGCAACGCTCCTTCTCCGCACAGTCGGCTCACGGAGAAAGCATTGACAAAATTGATGACTTTTTATTCGAAAACTCTATAAGCCGCTCGGCGGGCTCGCAGCTCCGGTTGACTCAGAAAAATTGCGCGTCAAGTACGGCTATCCGTACCACCGAAACTCGAATTCTAAAATACTAAATTAGCCAGCCGGAGGGAAGCGTTTTTTATTCGATACGGCACCCAAAACGGAAGCTCAGCCTTATCCTGCGGTAGAGGGGATAGTTCATATTAACAAGGGAACCCTGCGAATTCATAATTTAATGAAACTTTGCACAAATGTAGGTTAGATAAATAGATGAATTTAGGTAATATCAGTTGGTGCTGAAAAACAGTTGGTTTGAAGGGGTGAAAGTACCTTTCAAAGATACAGAAATTTTCAACTTTTGCAATATATATTTCATAAATTAAATGAAATATCAAAAAATGTTTTATACAAAAGTTTTATAGAAAATTTTCTCTTTTAACTGTGCCATTCATTTCTCGAAAAAAAAAATATATTTTTAAAAATTCACTCTTTATACCTACTATGTAATACATTATCTATCATGTTGAAATTCTAATTTTAATATATCTTGGAATAAATATATGTTAAATAAAATCAATAATTCATGAAAGTTTAGTAAATGCTAAAAGACGCTTTGAAAGAGTGGAACCACCCTTCAAAGATATAGAGGCTCTTCCGATTTTCTCAATATATTTGGTAAACTAAACGAAGTATAAAAAAATGTTTCATATAAAAGTTTTACAGTAAAAATATCTTTATTTAATTATGCTGTAACGATGCCTTACATGCATTGTTACCAAACAGCCTAACCGAACACCAGTAGGGCTGTAACAGGCGCTACGCACCACGCAAAAGTCGCTAGGCCAAATACGAACACGTCGCGCCCAAAACGTCTAATCGCGACAACGTATAATCGCGAAAATGTATAATTGCGTCAAGGAACATACACAGACGGCTTGTAAAATTCGGTATATAAACCGCAGCCGAAAAGTAAGCGACACCGAACCGATCCGGACCGTCTACCAAACTCGATGCTTCAGAGCGGAAAGCGAAAATCTCGACCGTATCGCTTCTGCCATCCTGATCGCTTTTTAACTCGCACAGACAAAACCGGCAAAAGGAGATTGTGCGTTCGCTATCTCCATCAAGCGTTCTTGACACCGACTTCGCCTTCTCGTCTGATTCCAATGATCGACAAGAGAGTTCGTGTGTTCGCGGATCCAATCGAGCTTTCTCGATACCGATTGCGTCCTATCTCGAATCATAAGTATACGTGCCAGTGCATTCGCTGCGCGCGGTCGAACGTTTTCGACACTTGCATACATTGCGTCAGCGACAAGCGAATTGCCCGATACTTAACGCTTCGTGCTACGACACGATCCTACCGCTGTTTGACCCCCGAGACCACCGAATCTCCGACACTTTTAGTTCTAAGACGCTTTGAAAAGGTAAAACCACTCTTCAAAGATACATAGGCTCTTTCGATTTTCTCAATATATTTCATAAACTAAATGAAGTACCAAAAATGTTTCATATAAAAATTAATCCTTTCTTCCTATATGAAAGTTTATCTATTGCGTTATGATATTACAAGTTTATTATCAAGTTAAGATAAATTATGTTATACTCTACGTGTATCCCTATTCATAAATATACTAAAACATAAGAGGTTCATTGTTCAATTATTAGCTCGACAGGTTTTCATGTTTATATAATACATTTCATTTTCATTATATTGAAAAACCATTCTTTTACATAACAACTGTGTACGCATGTAAGAATAATCATATAGCTTCTAATTATTATGCAATTACTATTTTGGTGTCTTCTGATCTTACCTTCACTGGTTGGATCACCTTCTGATCTTACCTTCACTCGTTGAATCATCTTCTGATTTTGGCTTTACTGGTTGCATTTTTTCTGATTTTGATTTTATTGATTACGATCCAAGTTCTTTGGACTGGTAGTTTAAAATGGGATATGACCTTTCTTTACCTACATTAGGTTGACCGATCAGGACATATGAACCCATGTTTTTAACGTAAAATTTTCCGCTCTATCGATTGCCGTTATCAAAATTACGTCATTCCATTAAAAAAATACTTTGATCTTGGAATAATCTTGAGGAAGATAATATAGGACAATTTCAAGGTCACCATTGGATGTCCCCCTCTAAATGCAACAACTTTTGTCTGGATTATTTTCTTTGAAAATCACTTCCTTCGAAATTATTCAGGGTGCTCACTTAAAATGGGACACCCTGTATATTTCTTCTTTTCATAAATAATATAATATTATATTTTTATTTGCAAAATATTGTATAGACATAGATATGTACAATTTCATATATATTGGGAGTACAAATAAGTCTCCGCCGTTTTTTATAAATAATTGGGCATTTATTGTGAAAGAACGGTACCTTATGTTTTATTCAAAGTATTGTTCATCGCTAGCCACTACTTTTTCCCATCATTCTGGCAGCATACGGATACCGCGTCGGAAGAACGTTTCATCTTTTGAGATTATCTACGAATCAACCAAATTTTTGGTATCTTCATATGATGTGAAGTGCTGTTCAGACAGGCCGTGCATCATCGATCGAAACAAGTGATAGTCAGAGGGAGCAATGTCTGGTGAATACGGCGGGTGGGTTAAAACTTCCCAATTGAGTGTTTCTAAGTAGGTTTTGACCGGCACCGCAACATGTAGACGAGCATTATCATGTAGGAGAATAATTTTGTCATGTCTGGAGTAGTAGTGGGCGCGTTTTTCCTTGAGTGCTCGGCTCAATTTCATCAATTGTGTTCGGTAGAGAGCCCTAGTAATGGTTTCGTTCGGTTTGAGCAACTCATAATACACGACACCAAGCTGATCCCACCAAATATACAACAGGAGTTTTTTCCATGAATATTCGGCTTGGCGGTCGATGTTGAAGCATGGCCACGTGATCCCCATGATTTCCTCTTCTTTGGGTTATCGTAGTGGATCCATTTTTTATCACCAGTGACTATACGATGCAAAAAACCCTTTCGTTTATGTCTGGCAAGCAGCATTTCACATGTGCAAAATCGGCGTTCAACGTTTCTCGGCTTCAGTTCATATGGAACCCAATTTCTTTGCTTTTGAATCATTCCCAACGATTTTAAACGATGTGAAATTGCTTGTTGAGTCACTTTTAATGTAAGTGCAAGTTCTTCTTGCGTTTGGCACGAATCTTCCTCCAATAATGCTTCCAATTCCACGTCTTCGTACACTTTCGGCCTTCCGCTACGTTCTTTGCCTTCAACGTCAAATTCACCGTTATTAAACTTTTAAAACCACTCATGACAACTTCTCTTACTTAAAGCAGCCTCACCATATGCTTCTACAAGCAATCGATGCGCCTCAGCTGCAGATTTCTTCAAATTAAAGAAGTAAATCAAAAGTTCCCGCAAATGACACTTATTCGACTCAAAACTCGACATTTTCGCACGAAAAAATTATGTGATGCTGATACAAAATCGCTAATATTTCAAGGTTATGGTGTTGCCAGATGTCCAATCTTACGATATGACGTTTTACATCTGACAATTTCAACCATAACTTACTGGTGGGGCCATCTTTTGTCAAACGGCGGAGACTTATTTGTACTCCCAATAATATAAAATTCATAAGGTTTATATTATATATAAAATTATATATGTATATTTGCATATGTATAAATTACAAATAATAATGTAATATATTATTTACGAAAAGAAGAAATATATTGAAGAAGAAAAAGTTGTAATAACGAATTGGCAGAAAGTATGTGTACGCACCGGCGTTAATTCCGTCCGTATATCCATGTGACTCGCACACGATGACACTCACACTCTGCTGCCTGCAGGTGAGGAACGAGCAGCGCAGTATGGCGGAGGGGCTAGCGGTATACGATCGTCGGACACTTGAAGAGGGAATAGTGGTGGAAGTCGCGGCGATCTTCCATTCTCTATTAAAAATTATTAAAAAATTTATTAATGGCATTTCTCACGTGTGCTTCTTTGGGACCACGACGAAGCATTGTGACCTTCATATGATCTTTTAGAGTCAATCGAACTTCACATGTTACCCCATGATTTTAAATTATTATTATCGTTTTCACTGTAAAATTTGAAGAAATGAAAAATTAAGAACATCCTTCAATCGCCTTGACCTTGACAAATGTCATTAAGGTCACTGCCGAACAACATTTAAAAGGTTTTAGCCGTCGGTCGAATATTTTGGATACTAATGCTAATTGCAACAATATTGTAACTTTAAAGCCTTTGAATTCGAAAGATACTTAGTGAAAAAGTATTTTATTATAGTATTTTGGAAAACTCTCGAGGTATGCTATAAGAATATATAATGAAGAATGGGGAGTTCTATTTAAAAAATTCATAGTGATCTTGTTCTGACCTTGACGACGCCACTCGAGGTCAAAATAATTATATCATCTTATGTCCCCATCGAAATCCTAAAACTTTTATTTAAAACATTGTGACGGCTCAGTACCGAGTCGTCACGAACCCGTCCGACCGAACATCAGTCGGACGGGAAACCGGTGCCTAGGCACCATCTAAAGCTACCACCACTTCACGCGACGGAGCGTTTCCGCGCCGCGCCGCACCCCGACTCTCAATCGAGAGAGTATATTACGCGACGCCGCGCGAACGAAGACAGATTCCACCGAGGTAGTCAATCCGCTTCCGAACCGACTACCGAGGCCCGCGAGACTTCTCGCCTCCGAAGACGAGCCTGCTCGTCGCTATCCGCGAGACTTCTCGCCTCCGAAGACGAGCCTTCTCGTCGCTATCCGCGAGTATACTCGCATCTAGTCCGTTAACGAGGATACTCGTTACCAGCTACACTTCCACGAGAATTCTCGTAGCCACTCCATCGGCGAGTCTACTCGCCAAGCCATTCCAAAGACAAGGCTTCTCGTCCTATATTACATCTTGGCGAGACTCCTCGCCGAAACCAGGATTATCATAGGAACGGGGTGCGGACTGCCGCGTCTCCACCGGGACTTCCTGGCTCCTACGTGATAATTCCCGAGTAACTGCGTCACGCGCCGATAACATCGACACCTTTCGCGACGGTTCTTAGAGGTTATTAAAGAATAGAGATGCGGACTGCCGCGTCTCCACCAGGTCTTTCTGGCTCCTCACGAAGCTACCTCTCGAGTAGGACTGAACCCACGCGAGGTACCGAAGTACCACGAACCGTCCCTTCGAAACCACAAGCGTGTACCTCACTGTCATTCGGGACGACGTCCCGCCTAGCGAACTAATTATATTACATTGTATCACCATACATACTCATCTTGTGTTATATCATTTAATTACTTATATGTTTCGTCTTTTCAAAACCTCATAATAAATATTACATATTTTAAATCCGCCATCTCTGATTTATTCTTTTGCGAACTCGGCATACGGCGAGCATAGATCCGTGGCATTTCCGGAGCGACGGCCTACCGTCGCAATTGGCGCCCGAACAGGTAGTACAGAGAAAGAAAAGAATAAATAGGAGAGGCTTATGCTTTCGTGGATTTATAAATTAAGAAAGGACGAAATAATAAAATACATAAAAGACGCGAAACTCGAAGCATCCGGAAATCTAGACGACTTACGGAAACGACTACGCAAATTTGTAATAGAAAACCCGAATTTCATATTCACAAAAATGCAAAACACAGCCAGAACAGCCAGCCCCGCGAGCCGCGTCACCATAAACACGAAGGATAGAGTAAATATAGACTCAGCTACAATTCTCACACAAATGAGAAAATGGGGATGTGTATTTGATGGGCGAGATCCAGTATCCTTCTTAGAGCGAATAGAGGAACTACGGGAAGGGTACGAGTTCCCAGAGGAATATTTGATACGAGGATTAACAGAAATATTAAAGGGAGAAAGTTTACTATGGTATAGAAACAACAGAAGAAGATGGCGAACTTGGTCTGACTTCCAACAAGGATTTCGTGCGCGATTCTTAGCTCGGGACTACGCTAAGAAATTAAGAGAAGAAATTGAGCATCGCACACAAAAAAGTAATGAGCCATATGTAACATATGAGACAGCTCTACAAACACTAATGCGCCGAGCCGAAATTGGTACAGAAGAGGAACAACTCAGGCGCTTATACCGAAACCTGAATCCAGAATACAAAATATATATTAGAAAGCACGAACTAAAATCAATAGACCAACTGCGGGAGTTAGCACAGGATTATGAAACGATTGAAATCCAGCGCAAAGAGAGTAAGGAACACGTCAACAGAATAACAGCAGCGGTAGCAAAAGAAACATATAATCGAATAGAATGTTGCTGGAATTGTAAGCAGCGCGGACATATCCGAAAATATTGTAGACGACCACCACAAAAATTCTGTTCACACTGTGGTAAAGATGGCGTCCTCACACGAAACTGCCATCCTTTGGGAAACTGGAAAATGGGCGAGGGCATCTAGGCCAACCCTCGACCCTAGGCGTAAAAATTAGATACACGCCCCAGCCACATATAGCCGTGAAAATAAACAGATACGAAATATACGCACTCCTAGACTCAGGGTCCGAGGTATCATGCATCCGAACAGACATCATAAGAAAAATACAACCAGATTTCGATACCGTAGGTTCCGGCGAGGACACCTCGCGAACGGTGAAACAGCACAAACAGAGGGAGAGACAGACCTACAAATAGAGATCGGAGGACGTAGGTTCAGACAAGAAATGGTAATCATGTCAAAGCTAGAATCAGAAATTATCATTGGGACAAAGTTATGGGCACAAACAAGAATCAGTATACCACCACCACCAGATAGAGGGAATGAAAGCGGGAGAAGAGTCACAGGCTTAAAAACGCGGTCAAACAATGAAGAGGAACGGATTACCAACTTCCTGGCAAAGGAAATGGAAAAATTCGAACAAGTAAGAGGGCCTACAACGAAAGCCTATCACCACATTAAGGTAATAGAAGGAAGACCTATTAAACAAAGATATCGACCACGGAATCCAGCTATGCAATAAATAATTGACGAGGAGGTCAAAAAAATGGAGGAAGCCGGAATTGTTGAACCATCCAATAGTGCTTGGAGTTCACCAGTAGTGGTGGTTCGAAAAAAAGATGGTACACACCGATTTTGCATAGATTTCCGTCGCTTAAACGCCGTTACTCAGAAAGATGCATATCCGCTCCCGCAAATAATGGCCACTTTGGATAAGCTGCGAGGAGCCAGATACCTATCTACAATAGATAAAAAGATCTAAAAAGTGGGTACTGGCAAATACCATTGACCGACAAAAGTAAACCGCTCACAGCATTCACTGTACCGGGCGTGGGCTCATGCAATTTCGAGTAATGCCATTCGGACTACACTCCGCGCCCGCCACATTCCAGCGACTTATGGACACAGTTTTGGGACCAGCTCTAGAACCATTTGTGTTTGTATACTTAGATGACATTATAGTAGTCAGTAAGGATCTGGACGAACACATAAACCGATTGTCAGAGGTATTTGAAAGATTGCGGCAAGCATAATTGAGAATCAATACAGAAAAATGTAAATTCTGCGTAAACGAACTAAAATACCTAGGACACATAATCGACGAGCAAGGCATTCGCACGGATCCGGAAAAAATCGAAGCCATAAGGAAATGGCAGGCGCCAACAACAATAAAACAAGTACGACAATTTTTAGGTATAGCGTCCTGGTATCGCAGATTTGTCAAGAAATTTTCGGAAATAGCTGCACCGTTAACAAACTTAACGAAAAAGAAGACCAAGTGGTCATGGGGAGTCAAGGAGCAGCAAGCTTTCGAAACGTTAAAAGAGGCTTTAACAACAGCACCAGTACTGGCATGTCCCGACTTCACACGCCGTTTTATATTACAGACTGACGCCAGCCGAGATGGTCTAGGCGCAATACTAACGCAACACTTTAACGAAGGAGAACGTGTGATTGCGTACTCTAGTCGCACACTAAACCCCGCGGAGAAAAACTACAGCGCTACAGAGCTCGAATGCCTGGCCGTAGTATGGGGTATTCGGCGAATGAGAGGATATCTGGAGGGCTATAAGTTTACAGTCATAACCGATCACCAATCGTTACGGTGGATGCAGAAAATAGATGAACCGACAGGACGAGTGGCGAGATGGTTGTTCGAATTGCAACAGTACGATTATGAAATTCGGTACCGGAGGGGTTCGGCAAATCAAGTAGCGGACGCGTTATCGCGACAACCTATTGTGAGCGAGATAAAAAAGAAATGTACATGGTATCAGCGTATGAAGGAAGCAGTCCTACAGGACCCGGTAGCCTATCCGGACTATCGGGTAACGAACGATAAATTAACAAAACATGTATTACACGAGTTAGATTTTCGCGAGGTACCCGCGGAGGAACAATGGAAAATATGTATACCGAACGGACAGCGACCAGAAATCCTCCGTCAATATCACGACGATCCCTCAGCGGGACACCTCGGCATTACAAAAACGATAAATCTAATAGCAAGTAGGTTTTTCTGGCGACGAATGATGAAAGATATTGCCACATATGTGAGAAAATGCACAATATGCTTGGCACATAAGGTCGCGCAACAAAGGCCTGCCGGACTGCTTCACTCACGCGCAGTTAAGGTGCCGTGGACACAAGTTAGTGTTGATTTTGTCGGACCTCTACCTCGTTCCGCGATAGGGAATAGGTGGCTATTAGTATGTCAGGATAGATTTTCCAAATGGGTAGAAATACGACCAATGCGTAGGGCAACAGCGCAAGCGGTAGTAAAAGAGATTACGAACCATATAATATATAGACACGGTTGTCCGCAAACAATTATGTCAGATAACGGAACGCAGTTTAAAGCAAAGCCGCTCGAAACATTGCTAAACAATTTCGGAATTCGACACCAGACATCCCCCGTGTATGCGCCGCATTGTAACCCGGTGGAACGCGCGAATCGTACAATAAAAACTATGATAGCGCAGTACGTAGGGAAAAACCACAGAGAATGGGACGAATTTCTGCCCGCATTACAATTCGCGTTCAACACCGCCTTACAGGAGTCAACCGGATATACACCAGCATTCTTAAACCATGGGAGAGAATTACAAGGAGCACCTAATCACCTGCAACCGGACCGAGGGGAGACGTTACCAGCAGAAGCAAACAATAAACAATTGCAAGAGGCGTACCGACTTGTCCGAATTAACATGGCTCGGGCATTTCAAAAGCAAGAGAAACACTACAACTTGAGAAGAAGAGCTTGGCATCCGAAAATAGGCGATACCGTTTGGAAAAAAGAACATCCATTATCGAACAAATTGACTGGCTTCCAAGGCAAATTAGCGCCGCGTTACATCGGACCGTTAATAATAAAGAGAATTATTTCACCAGTCATTGTGGATGTACAGGATAAAAAAGGACGTTGGTACAGACACATCTATGTACAGGATTTAAAAACAATCACTAACAATGAAGAAGGCGAAAGTGAGAAATCAACAGCGGAAGGGAAAGCCGGAAAAGGAGAATAAAAAAGCGACCAAACGAAGGAACGGATCTATTATCTCTGAACCGACCGGGAATGCCCAAGTCAAGTGAAGAGATTTTGAAAAACCTCTTAAGAGACCTAGCGGTCTCCGACGAGGAAGATGAAGAACCACAGAGTTCGAAGCCGATAAAGCGGCAGTGCCAACGTATACCATCACGAGGCACAATTATACAAAGATCGGATGCCACACAAAAGCGGAAAATGGAGTGGTTGTGCTCACCACCACCAATCCGTCCCATGAAACGCCTGAGCAGCGTACGGGGCAAGAAGGAACCACCAAAGATTCCACCGACCATCCGTCAGGGGCGGGGCTCCGAGTCGAAGCCACGGGTTCCAATAACGGAATCGCCACCAAAGCCACAAGTACAACTGCCAGCGCAAGTACAACCGGCACCGGTACCACCAACTGGACCAGCACCGCCAGAGCCAATCCGGGTAGAGCTCCGTCCGGGAGCAGTAAGAGAAGTGCCATACTTCGCAGCCCACGTCGCACGCTTGTACAAAATCTGGACGGAGGACGGAAAGTGGATTTTGCGTTTCAACCGGCAAGGAAAGCTGCGGTCTAAACGTTTAAGACCGATAAGCAGCGTTCGGGGCGAACGCTCCTGAGGAGAGGAGTGATGTGACGGCTCAGTACCGAGTCGTCACGAACCCGTCCGACCGAACATCAGCCGGACGGGAAACCGGCGCCTAGGCGCCATCTAAAGCTACCACCACTTCACGCGACGGAGCGTTTCCGCGCCGCGCCGCACCCCGACTCTCAATCGAGAGAGTATATTACGCGACGCCGCGCGAACGAAGACAGATTCCACCGAGGTAGTCAATCCGCTTCCGAACCGACTACCGAGGCCCGCGAGACTTCTCGCCTCCGAAGACGAGCCTGCTCGTCGCTATCCGCGAGACTTCTCGCCTCCGAAGACGAGCCTGCTCGTCGCTATCCGCGAGACTTCTCGCCTCCGAAGACGAGCCTTCTCGTCGCTATCCGCGAGTATACTCGCATCTAGTCCGTTAACGAGGATACTCGTTACCAGCTACACTTCCACGAGAATTCTCGTAGCCACTCCATCGGCGAGTCTACTCGTCAAGCCATTCCAAGGACAAGGCTTCTCGTCCTATATTATATCTTGGCGAGACTCCTCGCCGAAACCAGGGTTTTCATAGGAACGGGGTGCGGACTGCCGCGTCTCCACCAGGACTTCCTGACTCCTACGTGATAATTCCCGAGCAACTGCGTCACGCGCCGATAACATCGACACCTTCCGCGACGGTTCTTAGAGGTTATTAAAGGATAGAGGTGCGGACTGCCGCGTCTCCACCAGGTCTTCCTGGCTCCTCACGAAGCTACCTCTCGAGTACGACTGAACCCACGCGAGGTACCGAAGTACCACGAACCGTCCCTTCGAAACCACAAACGTGTACCTCACTGTCATTCGGGACGACGTCCCGCCTAGCGAACTAATTATATTACATTGTATCACCATACATACTCATCTTGTGTTATATCATTTAATTACTTATATGTTTCGTCTTTTCAAAACCTCATAATAAATATTACATATTTTAAATCCGCCATCTCTGATTTATTCTTTTGCGAACTCGGTATACGGCGAGCATAGATCCGTGGCATTTCCGGAGCGACGCCCTACCGTCGCAACATTTTTTACTAAAATCCATTGTTCAAGAGATATTTGAGATGATCGATTAAAATGGGACACCTTGTATACGGATCCCTCCATCAGTTTACTGATTTCTTCTTTGGTCCGTTTCTTAAGGTTTTTTTTCTAATTCCTTAAACCGGGTTTTCACCGCAGGTTTCATTAGGGTGTTATTGTAACGCTATTTGCGTTCGGTATGGGATATGCTTGTAACGATCCATATAGGGATCATTACTAAAAGCAAGATTAAGAAACATGTAACAACGCGATCACAAAAAAACGCGGAAGGACAACGCGTCCTGTAAACAGCACGGTCGCCGAACATCAGCGGTAAACAGCGAATCAAGCGAAATTCACAAGATATAAAACGCCGCGAATCTGTAATCGACATCAAATCCGAGCTGCCGCTCTTTCGAAAGAATCCGACTCCGATCATCCGCTTTTGAGAGAGATCCGCAAGTACCTACTGTTGGCAGATTACTGCTCGCGGATTCGCGACAGCAATCACTCCGCCATCGACTCACGAATTCGTGACATCGACATTGTTCTCTACACCGTTCCTGGCAGATTACAGCTCGCGTATTCCCGACCGCAATCACTTCGCCGTCGACTCACGGATTCGTGACATTGACATTGTTCTTCACACCGTTCCTGGCAGGTTACTGCTCACGGATTCGCGACAGCAGCCACTCCGCCGTCGGCTCACGGATTCGTGACGCCGATACTGATATACCTACCGTTATCCGCAAGGTTCCACAGCCGCCGAAGGGCTTGGAATCGACACACCGGAAGGGGGCTTAACGCAACCTTTACACCGCACGCCGGATCTCGACTTCGCCTTAATGCTAACGCGATCACATCGTTATCGAATCGCCGCGTGCGGACGCGTCACTATATACAAAGTCGCGCTCCGTTGCAACACAACTTCGACACCGCGTCTTAAGGATCCGCATCAGGATCACACCATCATCGACTCGCAGGAACGCGAGTCGACCTCCGCGATACTAGCACAACCGATCTCCAGAAGCGAGATCGGAGTCATATCATTACCGCGACGCACAGGAGCGTCCGCGGCACCATCGTCACCGCATTTGCGACCGGGCTAGAACGAGCCTTGTTCGATTGTAAAAGCAGAACCGACAGATAAGGTTCCGCGTACCCAGGCGGACTTCCATACCGCATACACGCAATTGCATCGAATCTCCGCGATAGGAGATCTGAGGAATCGCCATCGAGGCGATAAACCGCACGCAGCTCAGCTGTAACAGCATCGATATACCGCCTAAACCGGGCTGCATCGAAGAGTCAAAAGAAGCTAAATAGTCAAAAGAAACTGTACCGGAATTAAAAAGGCAACAGCTGAGAGCGTCAACAGACAAACTCTCGACGCGACAACATCACCGTCCGCATCCCGCGCACGGCGCATTGCCTCTCGCGAGCCATCGTCTAAACAAGACCTCTGGCAAGTTGTATACAAAACGACGAAAACCAACGGCGTCGACACTCCACCTCTGAGTAACTGCACAGAATTAATTGATTTTAAATATATTACTCAGTTTTATTATTAAATCAACTGCTTCCAAATTTATTCCGCCTCCTACGAACTCGAATCGGCGAGCGATCCGGAATGCGACACATCGCGATTACATGCTGCTAGTCGGTGTGGTCTGGATTCGTGGCAGAGGTAATAAATTTGGAGACAGTGATAATAGCGATAAATTTGGAGATCGCTATGTACAATAAATATTTACAAAGCTTGTCGACGTGTTGGTTTGATGGTTGTGTTTTTGCTCGCCGTGCCAGTCTGTTTATATTTGTCGCTGACGGGTTGGAAACGCCGGGGCCGCTGGCGACCGCGGGACGCGGTCGGTATTGTGACGCGTCGATGTTCTTGCGCTCGGCCGAGATGTTTATCGTCGGATCTTTAAATCTTGTTGCGGCAAAATCCGTTCTTCGGCGTGAGATTGACGGTTCTTCTAATGTGCATTGCCGTTTATCGATCGAGCCGTCGCGGTTGGGCGTTGCCCAACGTGCGTAGTTAGTGGATGCAGTAACGCGGTCTCCGGCCTCGGTAGATGTGATTAAGTCGCCAAGATGCGACTTAGTTATCGCGAATCTATCTATCGCGGAGCACGCTACCGAGAGGTAACTTACAGAGTTGAGTCGCGCGGATACGAGTTCCAAAAATACGAAGTTCGTTGAGGAGATCGAGCGGTGTCTAGGATGTAGACATCACGTATCCAACAAGTCTACGAGGATGTCGACTCTACGTATTCAACGAGTCGGCGGAGCGGTATCAAGGGTGTAGACTTTACGTATTCAACAAATCTATGAGGATGTCGACTCTACATATTCAACGAGTCGACGGAGCGGTATCTAGAATGTCGACTCTACGTATCCAATAAGTCGACGAAACGGTATCGAGGATGTCGACTTTACGTATTCAACGAGTCGACGGAGTGGTATCGAGAAGAATCTAGGATGCGGTAGTTTCGCAGCGCTGTTCGAGAGGTGCTTCTGCTGTCGGAGCTTTAGCTGTCAGCGGAGTGCCTCGGAAGACTGCTTCTTTTCTGCTGAAGACTGCTGCTTTTAAGATTTTTCGTGTACTATGTCGTTCACAAAATCGGCGATATTCGTTCCCTTTAAAATGTTCCCGTTTATACTCACGTTTATGCCTTGTCTGTTCCAGCTTATTCTAACGGTCACATCGCATAAATACCGCACTTTACCGCAACTTTTAACCTGATAAATTTTCGGGATTTTATCCAGTATTTTTTTGACGCTTTTCTGCTCACTGCGATGTCCCCGACGGAGTTCGCCGACGGGGCGGCTCAATGCGCTCGTGTTATCTTCAACGATACGGACTTCCGACGGTTCCTTCGTCTCTCTCACGACGATCGAGCTCCGGTTCGTCATTGAGGACATTGTCGATATTTTTGTATCTCGCATTGTCTTCGGGACGACTCTTTTCGGCATTGTAGTTGTTGCTAACGCCTGCGTTTTCATGCATTTGTTTATTTTTTCTTCTTCTCGGAACAAATTTAGGTAACATTGGAACACTTCTCTGTACAATTCCCATTTCTCGCGATCCGGCATCGTTGAATTGAAAATTAGACTTATCACGAGATCGAGTCGCAACAAAATGGTTCCCGGAGTGCGTACAGTATTTTCACTGAATCCCGCGTCATTATTCGACGAAACGGTGGGAATCACGGGTTGTTGCTGCAACTGCTATTGCATCCTCGCGAGATTTTCCATAGAAACCAAAACCATCTTTCTCTTTCCATGATACATCCGCGCGCGCGCGTTTGATTTAATTAATTTCGCGATAACTCTAGATTTCGCGATTAATTTACCGATAACTCTAGATAGAATAGCGCCGGGTATGGATCCGATCAGGTAAGGCAAGAATCCTTCTCTTTGCACGATAATTTTCCTCTTAGCTTTCAAACTAGCGTGTTTACTCGCGGTACTCCACAGTACTGATTTATATTGGGACAAATGACTTTTTCCTTGCTGGTTAAGCGGTACGTGATCTCTGAGTATGTTGAAAGTGCATTTGCAAATACACATGATGAAATCGTTACCGACACAGGGAGGCCCGCTCTTTCTTCATTAAATAGCACAGTGCTTTCAGAGGACAGACGTTTTCTCGAACGATGGAACGGCACGCGATACTCGTCGCTACTCCCGTGTTTCGATATCATTGCTAAAACGCAACTGTCGCGATTCGGGCGAGCAAGCGCGCAAAGTTTTATACAAGATTTTCGGAGAATATACGCGGGACATAAACATAATGCGCGTTATCTGTAGGGAAGATGCATGCGCGAAATTGATATTCGTTGAGAGTAGACTGTTTCAAATCGAGCAGCAAATATCCATGCAGTCACGAAGGCGTTGTGGTACGTCTCTTCCAAAATCTTCGGATCATCCAAATATATTTGACGCGCCAAGTGGCAAATTTTGGCGCGATCGCAAAAATTTTTTAATATCACGATGTAATTGCTGTTGAGAGAAATATCCCGCTGTCCGCGGCCTTGATGAAAAAGATTTTAGGAAATTAGTATAACGTTGAGGTTTTTACGATGGCTACCTTTTGTGAACAAATCCACAATCAGGTCGCACGAAAACGATTTCCTCATAAGGTCGTCGATTATCACTAATTTCCGCAAAGCGGATCGTGCAAATAATCATCGCGGCAAGGTAAATCTTCGCAAAACTCGATTATATTTTCCCATCGCTTTCCGACGTCGCGTAATGCCGACTCGGTCTTTTTGCGTTGTACAACGAATCCACTTCGTGCTGCAGTGCGACGATAAGCCTCTCAGTGCCTCTGCCACTCCGCGTAATAAAACAAGATTCTGTCGAAATCGACGTCGGACATATCGGACAAATAGCGAGAAAAGTCTTCATGAAGATCGTTTTACCGCATCCTGTGGGACCGCAAATAATCGACGTCCAAGTATGCTTTCAACGCATATCCATGTCGCGAAACAAACGGTCTCCGCGTGCGACTTTGGGAATGAAAAAAGACCGACTCGCGAGTACGGTTTTATATCTTAACCACTTCGCTGGCATTGACGCACTTTTGCGTCAAATAATAAATGAGCCAAAATTGGCGTTGACACACTAATGCGTACATCATTTAATTTTTTTTCCGTTAGCAAGATTTTTATCAAACTCAGTACCCAGGGATTTTTGAGGTTTCTAATTTAAAATTTGAACTCCAAATTTAAAAATTTTAAATGGCGGATTCAATATGGCGGACCAAAATGCGAAATGACTTGATTTTTATGAAACCTGGTTTTCGGGAGTTTCTAAGGTCGTTACTTTCGAATCTGAAGTTAGTTTTGTCAAGTTAAAAATGGCGAACCAAATGGAAAAGTTATTTGATTTGAATGAAACTCAGTATTTGGAGTTTTTTTTAGAGTCGCTGATTTCGTATTTGAGATTAGTTTTGTAAACACTTCATTGACAGAGGAAATCAACATCAACTGATCCAAAAATGGCAAGATCAAAATGCTGTTTGATTTTTTATAAAAGTCAGTACTACAGTTCTTTTCGAGTTGCTGAATTGCGAATTTAAAATCAATATTTGAAAGTTTAAATTGACAGATCTAATGACTAGAAGTCCTTCTGATTGACTAAACAATCTGAATGTATTTCATAGACTGACTTTTATCACCGTGATTCTACAGATTCCATAAATGAACTTGTTTGACTGAACAGACTAAGTTTTATAATATATCTTCTAATAAGATATACTGACTAACTGACCAACTCGAAAATGCAAATATTAGTTTCATTCAAGGATGTGAACCGCCGTATATCGTTATTCTCGTTCCAAAGGGGTGTATATCAGTTGGACACGGGGAAATTGGACACAGTCCAATCACAGGTCGCTGTTCCAAGGGACACTACAAATGTCTCTAATCACACGGTGCTGTGATTGGCTGTGTCCAAATGCACCGTGTCCAAGTGCACCGCTCCCGTTCCAAAGTGGCCTTGTATTACAATAATAATAAAATTTATATAATATGAAACTGAAATTATTTAGGGCGCAGGAAAATACGAGCCTTGAATTTGACAAAACTAATCTCAGATTCGAAATCAACGACTCTAAAATCCCCCAAGTACCAAATTTCAATCCAAATCAAATCGTTTATCGCATTTTGGTCGCCATATTAAATCCGCCATCTTGAATTTCAAAATTTTGAGCTAATATTCGAAAACTCCCGAATACCAGATCATCAAAATCAAGTCACTTTCCGCATTTTGGTTCACCATATTGAATCCGCCATTTTAAATTTTCAAATTTAAAGTTCAGAATAGAAATTAGCGGCTTTAAAAACTCCTGGATACTGAGTTTGACGAAAATCTTGCTAATGGGAAAAAAATAAAATGATGTGCACATTAGTGCGTCAATGCCATTCTTGGTACATTCTTTATTTAACGCAAAAGTGCGTCAATGCCAGCAAAGTAATTATATTCTAAAATTTTGATTTTAAATTCGTATACAGCGACAAAAAAAGTACTTGGTACTGATTCTTATAAAAATCAAACAGCATTTTGATCTTGCCATTTTTTGTCAATTGATGCTGATTTTCTCTGCCAGCGAAGTGGTTACATCCACATGGATATACGCGCGCGCCTCAGCGAGCTCTTTCCCGTGGCGCGGCGCGTTTTGCGCCGCCGTGGCAAAGTGGTCTCGCGGGACATACGTTGTTTCAAAAGTCTCTACAAATCTCAAATCTCAATGAATCTTCAACTTTTTTTTTTGTAACGTTCATCAGTGAATTTGTAACCAGTTACACGAGTTCGATTTTCAATTAGACATTCGAAAAATTGTTTGTGTAATCAAAAGTAACGAAATTTTTATATTCTACGATTATCCCGGGAGGCCATTGCTTTAAAAGTCTCTAAAATCCGCAAATCTTGATCAGCCTTTAATCTTATTAGATATACAACTTTGCTTCCGCCGTTTTTTTTTCCAAAGTTCGAGGCTTTATTGTAAAAAAAACTGGTTATACATTTATGATTCAAAGTATTGTCCATCGCTGGCCACTACTTTCTCCCATCTTTCGGGCAATGTACGAATCCCGTGTCGAAAAAACTGGTCATCTTTTCAGGCGATCCACGAATCGATTCAATTTTTTACTTCTTCATAAGACCGTAAGTGCTGGTCAGCCAGGCCGTGTACCATTGATCGAAACAAGTGATAGTCAGAGGGAGCAACGTCTGGAGAATACGGCGGGTGGGGTAGGACTTCCCATTTCAACGTTTCCAAGTATGTTTTGACCACTTTCGCAACATGGGGTCGAGCATTGTCATGCTGCAAAATCACTTTATCGTGTTTCTCGTTGTATTGTGGCCGTTTGTCTTTTAATGCTCGGCTCAAACGCATCAATTGCGTTTGATACCGATCGCCTGTGATTGTATCAGTCGGTTTTAACAGCTTATAATACACCACGCCGAGTTGGTCCCACCAAATACAGAGCATGACCTTGAAGCCGTAAATATTCGGTTTGGCCATCGACATGGAAGCATGGCCGGAAACTCCCCATGATTTTCTGCGCTTGAGGTTATCGTAATGAACCCATTTTTCGTCCCCAGTCACAATGCGATGCAGAAATCTCTTCCATCTTTGCCTTTCAAGTAGCTGTTCACAAGCAAACAAACGCCGTTTGACATCTCTCGGCTTCAATTCGCACCCAATTTCCTCGTTTCTGAATCATTCCCATAACTTTGAGGCGTTTTGAAATGGCTTGTTGA
>NW_022639518.1:354790-354996 GCF_010583005.1 Odontomachus brunneus | reverse complement strand
CACAATTAAATCATCTGAATGAAGCATTGTTGGGAAAAAGGCCAGCAGTAGCCAGCAATCGACGTAAAGTCATGCTTTTGCACGACAACGCTCGACCACACGTTGCCAAAGCTGTCAAAGAAACACTGATGCAGCTCGAGTGGGAAGTTCTCCCGCACCCAGCGTATTCACCAGACTTAGCTCCTTCGAACTATTACTTATTCCGT
>NW_022639518.1:354159-354712 GCF_010583005.1 Odontomachus brunneus | reverse complement strand
CTCCCGCACCCAGCGTATTCACCAGACTTAGCTCCTTCGAACTATTACTTATTCCGTTCGATGCAGCACGGCTTGGTGGATACACACTTCAGAAATTACAAGGATGTGCGAAAATGGATCGACGAATGGATTGCATCAAAAGACCAATCGTTCTATCGTCGCGGAATCTACGCGTGGCCCGAAAGATGGGAAAAATATATAGCTAGCGAGGGAAAATACTTCGATTAATGTATTTTTTGTTTTTGATGTCGAAATAAATGAGTTTTTTAACCAAAAAAAACCGAAGGAACTAAGTTTACCACCTAATATTTCTTGTTTCAATAAGGATAAAATGTTTCTAAAATATTTATTATCCCTGATGAAGTCATCAAGGTCTGAGTAAAAAGCTGGTAATAATATACTTTAATAAACAATTAAATTAAGGACAAAGCAGCGGAATGTAAGAAAAATGTTTTTAATTTTCTATTTTATAATCCAAGATAGCTGACCAATATGATGGACCGAAAACTTCAAAATATGATAAATTTTTACCAAAATCCGCATAGTGAAGTTC
>NW_022639518.1:349488-354149 GCF_010583005.1 Odontomachus brunneus | reverse complement strand
TCAAAATCACCGTTCTTGAAACGTTGAAACCACTCACGACACGTTCTTTCCTTAATAGCGGCCTCACTATAAGTATTTGAGAGCATTCGTTGAGCCTCAGCCACAGATTTCTTCATATTGAAAAGCAGAAAATTAAAACCTCCCGCAAATGACGAGAATTTGGCTTGTAAACTGACATTTTTAATCGAGAATAACTTTATGATGCAGACACAAATCGACTAATGTTTCTATGGGGTTATGTTGACAGATGCCCAAGTTTATTGTATGACGTCTATGATTTATTTATTTCGACCACCACTTACCGCTAAAGCCATCTATAGGAAATCTATAGGAACGGCAAAAGCAAAGTTGTACACCTAATATTTTTTAGAATAACCTACAGGCAATTCTCAACGGATTCTATGAACCCGATATTTGCTCAAGCTGTTAAAATATTAGGTGGTAAACTTAGTTCCTGCGGCTCACAGTTAGATGACGTTAGTTGTAGGTGTAATTTATTTTGACATCTGAAACTGGCTGCATTTTAGAGGTTAGACATTTGTCAATAAAATTCAGTGCGAAGAGATTCATTTAAGCGAGCAATGCTATTTTTTCTTTTGATTAAATATGGAATGTGATAAGTTGTTTTTTCGTGTGCTGCTTCATTACTTTGACTTGAAAAAAACTGCAGCTGCAGCTCATAAATTGCTTTTCGAAGCTTATAGTAATTATGCTCCATCGGAAAGAACATGTCAAGTATGGTTTCAGCGATTTAAGAATGGTGATTTTGATGTCAATGATAAAGAACGCTCAGGCCAACCGAAAAAGTTTGAAGACACCGATTTGCAGGCATTATTGGACGAAAACTCTACTCAAACGCTCCAAGAATTGTCTGCAGCATTAAATGTTACTCCGATGGCTGTTTCCAAACGTCTACATGCAATGGGAAAAATTCAAAAGGAGGGAAAATGGGTACCACACGAATTAACCGCAAATGCCATTGCGAATCGCTTAAACATCTCTATTTCTCTGCTCGCCAGGCAGAAAAAGAAGAGTTTTTTGTGGCGCATAGTGACTGGCGATGAAAAATGGATATACTTCGATAATCCTAAACGAAGAAAATCATGGGTAGACCCTGGCCAACCATCGACATCCACACCAAAGAGAAATATTCATGGCCACAAAGCAATGCTTTGCATTTGGTGGGATATGCACGGCGTCGTTTATTATGAGCTACTCAGACCGAACGAAAGTATCACGGGGATCGATATCAATCACAATTAAATCATCTGAATGAAGCATTGTTGGGAAAAAGGCCAGCAGTAGCCAGCAATCGACGTAAAGTCATGCTTTTGCACGACAACGCTCGACCACACGTTGCCAAAGCTGTCAAAGAAACACTGATGCAGCTCGAGTGGGAAGTTCTCCCGCACCCAGCGTATTCACCAGACTTAGCTCCTTCGAACTATTACTTATTCCGTTCGATGCAGCACGGCTTGGTGGATACACACTTCAGAAATTACAAGGATGTGCGAAAATGGATCGACGAATGGATTGCATCAAAAGACCAATCGTTCTATCGTCGCGGAATCTACGCGTGGCCCGAAAGATGGGAAAAATATATAGCTAGCGAGGGAAAATACTTCGATTAATGTATTTTTTGTTTTTGATGTCGAAATAAATGAGTTTTTTAACCAAAAAAAACCGAAGGAACTAAGTTTACCACCTAATATTTCTTGTTTCAATAAGGATAAAATGTTTCTAAAATATTTATTATCCCTGATGAAGTCATCAAGGTCTGAGTAAAAAGCTGGTAATAATATACTTTAATAAACAATTAAATTAAGGACAAAGCAGCGGAATGTAAGAAAAATGTTTTTAATTTTCTATTTTATAATCCAAGATAGCTGACCAATATGATGGACCGAAAACTTCAAAATATGATAAATTTTTACCAAAATCCGCATAGTGAAGTTCTTTGGGTCGCTGAAAATGAATAAACACTTACTTTTTCGAAATTCATCATGGCGAATCCAATATGGCTGCCTGAAAATCTAAGAATTTGATATTTTTCGATTATATTATTTTCGATTTCGGCGAAAATTTTAACCTAATAATGAACAACCTTCTATGATACTGAGTATTTCGAGAGATTGTCTATAATTGAACAAACTTTTGCAGAAAAATTTTCTACGTGAAAAATCTAAATGGCGGATCAAGTTATTGGACAGATAATATTAACATTTGATACATTTGAAAAAAATACGTATACGGGGTTTTTGGAGTCACTAAGAACGAAAATGCCCTTTTTTACAATCGCAATGAAAAAACCATTATACAATTACATTTTTCAATTAATTGTCAAGTCAAGGTAAGGTCTTCAGAGCCAGCCAGTCAAGACAAGATCAGTCGACCCAGCCAGTCAAGGCAAAATCTTCAGATCCAGGCAGTCAAGGCTAGATCTTCAGATCCAGCCAGTCAAGGCAAGATCTTCAGATCCAACCAGTCGAGGCAAAATCTTCAGATTCAGCCAGTCAAGGCAAAATCTTCAGATCCAGCCAGTCAAGGCAAGATCTGTCGAGTTTCTAGTCAGTTCGGTTAAAGTTTAGGATTTTACAAAATTAATAAATTCTTTGACTTTTATCAAGTTCGAGCTTTGCTTGTTTCGATCTCATTCTCAAATTTAATACCATAGGATCAAATGAAATTAATAATTTATGTATTGTAACGCCTCACTCGCGACTCGTGAACTCGGCACACGAATCGGGTGCAGCGACAAAATACTATTCGAGTTTCGGCGATCGTTCGGCAGCTTCGACGAGACCCGACAGCTCACTACGAAAAACACTAAATGGGCGCCAGGTACTGCGGTCAGTACCCACTAAAGGAATCGGTCACGAAGGACCACGACAGAGTTGATCTCGCCGACGAAGGCAACTCGCCCTCCGTCCGAACGGCTCACACGAACGTCCGGCAGCTCAGCCCTGCTCTCAGTAGAGGGGCTGGTTCCTTGACGGGTCGGAGGTGTGGATGCGTTTGGCGGTTATTAAAATAATATGAGGAGGATATTATACATTTTTATTTGGCGGTAGCAATTTACAGGTATGTGGTATCTCTGCAGCTACAATACGATAATACAATTGCTAAATATTCTTTCCGCTACACGGCAGCGATTCTCAATAATAATAATTCAGTTCGCGGTCGCGATGCTGGTCTTTTGGCAGCTCAAATTTCCGAGTCGTGACCGCGAAGGTCACGACAGCCACGTAGGCTTTCGGCGGTGTGCTCGCCCGGTATCTCGCGTACGGCGGATAATCGGCAGTTATTCGGTCGGGTTTTTACACAATACGCGGAGCTCCTCCTTTCGCGAGAGGAACGTGAACCCTGGCCCTCGCCCAGGGTGGACGGCCGAGCCCCAGCTCCCCGACGCCGCACCGCTCCGCGACACCAATTATTAAAGAGATAGTCTGTTTATTCCTTCTGGAACGGACTCACCAAAAAAACAGCGGAGCGGCGCAGTCGGCAGCAAGCAACGGCGGTCCCCTCTGGGTTCACACTGAAATTCATGCCCGCGCGGTAGCGGCCTTACGGATGCTGAGGTCGAGTCGTCGTCTGTCGTCAGCTTGTGGATGGCACGTCCTTCACAATCCGTGTTCACGGCTAACGGAAAAGCTCCTGAGCGATTGTTGGGACCCGGTTTTAGCCCAGGTTCGAATCGCTTGCTCCGACAGCTATCGGCCGTTGATTGGCCGATTTGCAGGATCGAATCCCCCATTTTTCGGCCTTTGTTTTTCGGTAACTGTTGTCATCTTCCATTTGATCCTTTCCTGCCTGTTGGCCTCTCCGACCTTGGAGCTTTGTCATTTCGGCAGCCGTCGTCTCCTCAGTCCCCGAGCCCCGTGGCGTCTTCGCTTGGCTCGGAGGACGCTCCGGGTCGCGAAAGATGTGCTCGTCGGACTCGCCTTGGTAGCAGCTGTCCTCCGCTTGTCGGCGGTGTCCGTCGACTTCGTCCTTGCGGCTCCCTTGGGGCAGCTCGGGGCTGGTCTACCTCGGCAGCTCTTTCTCGACGTTCTCCTCGTTAGCTGGTTGTCGGCTAAAAACAGGCCTCCTTAAAGTAAGTAGGTATAGTATAGGGGTTCTAACCCATGGTCCTCCAAGGGGGGGGGGTGAGGGGCGGGGGTATGACGCCACGAGGGGTATGACGTCACGGAGGGGTATGACGTCAGGGGGGTTGCGTCACCGCGGGAGGGGTATGACGTCACCGCGGAAGGGGGGTTATCAGCGGTCGGTAACTGGGGGTAACATACCGATGTTACCGGCGGTCGGTAATTTTTACCGATCTTATGTAACATTTAATTACATAATTTTTACCAACATATAATTACACAATACCGATAGTACCCACGATCGGTAATTTATTACCGATATTATATACCAATATTTAATTTTTTTACCAACATAAATATATTTTTACATAATTTTTACTATCACATTTACATAATACCGATGATCGGTAATTACCGATATTATATAATTTTTCTATCTGCTTTCGATAGATCATTTTACCGATCCGCGGCGGTTTTCGCGACCGTTTTTTCGCGGCGGTTTTTGCGGCGGAGATTGCGGCGGTTTCCGCGCCGCCCACGCCGCCCGCGCATTTCGCAGCGTGATTTTTTAGTCAC
>NW_022639518.1:349030-349478 GCF_010583005.1 Odontomachus brunneus | reverse complement strand
CACTGTGTCCCCGCGACAAGATTTTGCAAACGTATGCATTCGACAATTAGATGCGCAGAAAATGTGGCACATGATATTCTTATTACTAATGAGCACGTACACTGTGCCCCCGCGACAAGATTTTGCATGTTCTACATCACTCGCTGCGCTCAAGCCACATGCGCAACCCGCTCGCACCCCAAGATCGGTGATGATGATGATAATCATGATCTCACGTGAGAAAGAGAGATTGCGATGTTTACGTCTTTGCAGATTTAGAGAAATGTAATTTTTACTTCTAATTTATTATATAATAACTAGGACATCACAAATTGAAGAGAATCGAGGAATATTTTCAAGAGTATATAATTTATTTTACCAAAAATACACAAAGTAAGAATATAAAATCGTAACGTACGAGAGCGAAAAGGAAATCAGACGAAGAACGGAGAGAGGAAGAGAGATAGGT
>NW_022639518.1:348630-349020 GCF_010583005.1 Odontomachus brunneus | reverse complement strand
AAGAATATAAAATCATAATGTACGAGAGCGAAAAGGAAATCGGACGAGGAACGAAGAGAGGAAGAGAGATAGGCGCAAAAAAGATGCGGAAGAAAGAATATATGCGGAATATGTAATATAACAATATATAGATATGTATAAGAGATAAAACAGTATTCTTTAATAACGTATTTCTACGATTGTCTCTCTTTTGTTAAGAATGGCCTGCCGATTGATGAGGCATTCTTCGATGCACTCACGACAATTGACAGATTCTTCATCATTTATAACAATTTGGTCTTTACATCGAACATAAAACAAAGAAATCTCGGTTGTGTTTGTGCTTCTGTGGTGTATGGTGTTTACTTGAAATTATTTGATAATTATATGGTTGCTCTATATTAAAGTATT
>NW_022639518.1:348399-348620 GCF_010583005.1 Odontomachus brunneus | reverse complement strand
AAAGCATCTTTCGCACATTTTTCTTCTGCGGTAACGTCCGCTCTGTATATAGACATTTTGTAATGTGGCATTTTTCAAACAAAAGCATCCAATTAGTGTTAAATAAGTTCCCACATTTAAATAATTTTGTGGTTGCACTCCATCTATTGGACCATAGTATTCGTTCCAATCTTTGTTAAGCTGCTCCAAGGTCACCTTCATATTCTAAAAATATATTTTAA
>NW_022639518.1:345467-348389 GCF_010583005.1 Odontomachus brunneus | reverse complement strand
AACTTCCATAAGCATTCGATGCGCTTCAGCTGCACTTTTCTTCCAATTGAAACAGAAAATCAAAACTTCCCGCAAATGGTGCTTATTTGGAACGAAACTCGACATTTTCAACGCAGTAAAAATTAAACTTGTTGTGCAAAACTCAAAGGCTTGTAAACAATATTTGGTTGACAGATGTTGACACTTCACGATACAGCAAAAATCAGCTGTCGCCGTCAACCATTTATAGCACATAGAGCCATCTTTTGAAAACGGACCGAACTAAGTTGTACACCCAATATTAAAAAATATAAAATATACTATCTTAAAAAATAATATTCATAGATAAAAATAAATTAATTTATGAACTACTTACTCTGCTTTTGCCAATCAAATATAGACAAACGCGTGTCACACACTGGACGTTTATAGGAGTATATAATTCGACGTCTGCTCAAAATCTAAATTTTACAATATAATACATTAAAAATAATATTGATAAATAAATTAATTTCTTAATTACTTACTTTTCCTCTGCCTTTATAAATTATAACCACGATATTTGTAACCACAACGCTTGTCACTTAACGTTTCGACACGTGAGATGTCTGTTCAAGACTGAGAGTTGTTTGCAATGAAATCAGAGTTCACTCAACGAAAAACATATAGTAGCATAATGCAGCTGTGAGGTCCTCAGAGATGATGTCACATTGCGCTAATGATTCGCGAAACTGCAGCAATGATAAAAGTTAAACAATTTGATGAACGGTAAATAACGGGAATGAACGGTAAAGAAACGGTAATGAAACGGTCAAAAACGGTAAGAAACAGTAAAGAAACGGTAAAGAACGGTTAAAAAACGGTAATGAAACGGTAAAAACGGTAAAAAAAAAACGGTTTAGAAACGGTAAAAACGGTAATGAAACGGTAAAGTACGGTAAAAAACGGTTTAGAAACGGTAAAGAACGGTACAAAAAAACGGTTTAGAAACGGTAATGAAACAGTAAAGAATGGTAAAAAACGGTTTAGAAACGGTAAAGAACGGTACAAAAAAACGGTTTAGAAACGGTAATGAAACAGTAAAGAATGGTAAAAAACGGTTTAGAAACGGTAAAGAACGGTACAAAAAAACGGTTTAGAAACGGTAATGAAACAGTAAAGAATGGTAAAAAACGGTTTAGAAACGGTAAAGAACGGTAAAAAACGATTTAGAAACGGTAATGAAACAGTAAAAAACGGTTTATAAACGGTAAAGAACGGTTAAGAAACGTTAAAAAGCGGTAAAAAACGGTTTAGAAACGGTAAAAAAAACGGTTTAGAAACGGTAAAAAACGATAAAGAATGGTAAACAAAAAAAACAGTAAAAAGTAGCATTATAATAAAAATTTATTATACATATCAAAGGTTAAACAATTCTTTCTGTCACTGACACCACCACCAATTAAACATTTTCAATACATTTTGTAACGCACAGTGTTTTGTATGATTATTACATCGTAAAATGTTGGTTGCATCCAGCTTGTCCAATGACGCCATATCCTCGTAATCCGCATCCAGAGTCTCAACGATTACCTTGTCCCTCATATTATCATCGAGGAGATTCGTCAACCACTCTCGCTTCTCGTATCCCTTGACATTGACGAGTTTGGATTCCTCGCTGGTTTCGCTGATCACAGCGTCCGTGATCAAACGTTTCGCTTTGTTGTACGGGACGATTCCATCCTTCCAATGCAGACCATGATGATTAGCCGTCAACCATGCTGCTTTCGATTTGTCAGCTCTCGTGAGAAGATGCCACGGTATAGGACTCGCAAAGGGGAGCGGCGCACTTGGACACGGTGCATTTGGACACAGCCAATCACAGCACCGTGTGATTAAAGACATTTGTAGGGTCCCTTGGAACAGCGACTTGTGATTGGACTGTGTCCAATTGCCCCGTGTCCAACTGATATACACCCCTCGCAAAGACATAATGGGAGAGAATAGTTCCATTTCCAAGTATTGTTATCTCTTTTACGTGAAATCTCATTCCAACCGTAAATCCTTGCAGGTCCACAAATGTAGGCACGTTCATTTTTATGTGATTTTGCGCACAATGTTGGTCAGGGGACTGTACTCCACAATGCGATCGTGCAGAATGAGGCAGTAAGCTGTGGTATCCATCGGTATATTCTCCTTGCAGTCGAATTCAATTCTCACATCGACAGTGGCGCTCTTGATGGATTCGTTTTGTCGCGAACAATCAATGACCACACACGGACAATGAGTAAGAAATTGTATGGGATCGAACAACACATTGCCGTTGTCACATCCGTAACATGATTTGCGGAAACGTGCATACATATCGTACAGAATGGCGTATCTATGTTTATCGAAATCCAACTTCATATCGTCATACGGATAAAATTCCGAGTTGAGATAGAGTTTCGCGTTAGTTGGCTTACAGTGGTCGAATATGACAACCAGTGAGAGAATTCTTTCGACTAGTCTGCAGAGCAAAGATGACGTAACGCGGCTTCTCCAGCTGAGTCGCCGTCTTGACAGCCCACGAATGCTTGGTCGTGCTCTGTAGGAGTGGAAATTCGTACAAATCCCACGAGCGAAAACTCATGCTTAAATATTGACCGCTTTCCAGAGTTCGCAGCATAGACAGCCTGTTTACATCTTTCAGCATAACGTGAGGCATTCGTCATTGTATTTTGTACAAATCAATCTTTGGGTCAGAATTTGCATGTCCCACCACGCAATTGTAGTCGTTGCGTGAACGTATCAAGATCAATTCGTGACGAGCGTTAATTACGATCCGTTTGTAGTCCTCACAAAAGCCTAGAAATGTATTGAGCGGGACACAATAATTAAAGTATCCCGCAAACATGTTTCTCGAGAGATCCCAACCAGCGTTCTTCAACAATAAATTTTTGTCACGAGTCAGCGATACATAGT
>NW_022639518.1:345238-345419 GCF_010583005.1 Odontomachus brunneus | reverse complement strand
GTGTTTTGTATGATTATTACATCGTAAAATGTTGGTTGCATCCAGCTTGTCCAATGACGCCATATCCTCGTAATCCGCATCCAGAGTCTCAACGATTACCTTGTCCCTCATATTATCATCGAGGAGATTCGTCAACCACTCTCGCTTCTCGTATCCCTTGACATTGACGAGTTTGGATTCC
>NW_022639518.1:342480-345228 GCF_010583005.1 Odontomachus brunneus | reverse complement strand
CCAACCAGCGTTCTTCAACAATAAATTTTTGTCACGAGTCAGCGATACATAGTTTTTGAGCGTGTTGTTTACTTCAACGTTTCTGCAGCGGTCACTTCCACACCATTGAGTTCGTACCGGATTTCATCGAACAGAAAGGCCGCACAATTATTTGTCAATATCTCAACTGCATCGAAGATGGTAGCAATCTTAAGCAGCGACAAACATACCACCATAGACTACGTGTACGGTGTGTATTTCAACAGTGATGGAACGAAGCTCGGCGATAAGTTTCGACATGGATATCGACGATAATATAATCATTGGTGGTGTAAAGTACGCCGGAACATCTGGTCTATACGAGCTGATTTTCAAGAGAATTCCCGACGATGCCGTCTACACGGAGGCCGATAAACAAAAATACAAAAGTATATTACTGGCGAGGAATGCTCACAGACGCAATCACAACGCGCTACAACCCGTATTGAGTAACAGGGGATACAAATACAAAAACATAATTGCACCCCTAATGATTGGTACATCGATCAACATGGCGGGTAGAGGTTTAGCCACACAACGTACAATGATACTGAACGATAATGCGATCGACTATGTTCACTGAACATAGGGACGTTGGGACGTTGGGACGATCCCAACGAGCTGGTGAATCGTCTGCGATTGCTGAAAGCCTCTCGACAAGCTGGCAATAACGCTCACGGTAATGAAATTTTATCCATTATCGAGGAACTTCGCGAGGCGGGCCTTGTTATAAATTGAATCGCACATCGATGATGCGCGTTGTTTGCATCGAAATGTCGATCAATAAATTTGGTGTTTCGCTCCAAAAGAGAGGACCGCCGACGATGGACTATTACACGTGGAGAGGAGTACTCAGAAATTACGTACGCGATAACACTTTGTGCATGGTCGCCTCCGACTTTGATGCGAGGTCGCGCAAGATACGACGCGTAGCGCAACCGGAAGCCGACAGTGACGCCGTCAATAGACTCTACGTGGAAAGAGGTCTCGCTGCATTGAGAGTGAAACAGCAAGAATTTGAAAAGAAACAGGAGGAATTTGAAAAAAACCTGATCAGACTTCATGCTGAAACACGTGCCATATGGGATGAAGTGTTTGCAGCGCGAGAACGCGTTGAATAGATGGAATTTAAAACGATGCGCTCGCAGTTTCGTCATTCGTGACGAGGCGACCTAAGCGATCAAACATGCGGAAAACTGGTGGAGACGGAAACAACACAACCCCGAAAAGCAACGGTTGGTAGAGGAGTTGCATGCTCCTGCGAGAAGGCATTTTCCTCGTAGACGCGTCATTGTGCGTGGATACGATGATCGGTGGCAGGCCGATGTAGTGGAAATGCGTCCATATTCGCGGATTAACAGTGGCTACCACTACATATTCACCGTTATCGATGTGCTGAGCAAGCATGCTTGGGTCATGCCGCTAAAGACTAAAAGCGGAGAGGAGATGGTCGAGGTGTTCGGCAAGATAATTCGAGACTGCGGAAGATGTCCAACAAATTTGCAAACAGACCGGGGGAAGGAATTTTACAATACCGATGTGCAGAGACTCGCAAAGAAACACAACATCAATCATTATTCGACGTATTCAGTTATGAAGGCTTCCGTCGTGGAACGATTCAATCGTACACTGAAGAATGACATGTGGAAAATGTTTACATTACAAGGAACCTACAGATGGATCGACTCGCTACCGCGTCTCGTGTTGCAGTACAACGAGCGCAAGCACCGGACCATCAGAATGCATCCTGTCGATGTGACCCCTACGATCGCTAAAAAAACTCCTTGATACGGTCTACAGCAACGTAAAGATTGCAGCTCCAGCGAGATTCAAAGTGGGCGATCCGGTGCGCGTGAGCAAGTTCAAGACTGTCTTTGCTAAAGGCTACACGCCCAATTGGACTACTGAGATGTTTAAGATCGTCAAGGTGCAGGCGACCAATCCTGTGACTTATCTGCTCGAAGATTCTCACGGACAGCCTATAGTCGGAGGTTTCTACGAGTACGAACTGCATCGTGTTGCCAATCCAAACGTGTACTTGGTGGAAAAAGTGTTGTGCAGAAAAGGTGATGAGGTTTATGTAAAATGGCTGGGATTCGATAAATCATGCAACTCGTGGATACATAAGGATAATGTGTTGTAAAAATAACTGTTTATTATATGTAATACATAAAATATATTCTATTTACACATAAAATTATTATATGTAATACATAAATTATATTCTATTTACACATAAAATTATTATATGTAATACATAAAATATATTCTATTTACACATAAAATATACCATATACGATTTATATTCTATTTACATATAAAATATAAAATTTATTTTCTACTTATAATGGTATTTTATAATGCCCCCATGGTAACGTTTCAGTCGAATCGGGTACGATATACCGTTTGTCATCGTACGGACTTAGAGCAATTTTCGTCTCAGACACTGTGTACACTTCATGCAATTTTGATCGTATGCACGATTGACGACGAGTCGTTTCGATCTCCTCTCGCAAACACTGTACGTAATCATCGAAAGATATCGTTCGCGCTACAACATTACTCTTGACACCTTTGACCTTTTTCGTGTCTTTCTTGCCATCCACTCGCAAAGCGTACATCTTTGCCCTAAGTCCGATAAATTCCGTCATGATCGCACCGTTATTTTCATCTTTCATTAAACCAGGCACCTTCTTATTTACAAGCGGTATATTGGACGCGTTGTCAGTA
>NW_022639518.1:341963-342251 GCF_010583005.1 Odontomachus brunneus | reverse complement strand
GCGTTATGAAATGTAGCCCACTGTTCTTTCGACAAAGTTTCCATGGGGACATTGGATGATAATATTACTTTTACGCGGTGTGCTATTTCTTCGAGTTTTCCGACGAACCATGAGATGCAGTCACTATCACGACAACTTTGAAATTCAGATAATGAATTGTCGTACGAGTAACGTACATAAAATGCTATACTAAATACCCTGTGATGTTGGTATGTGTACAAATTGCAATCCTCTCCATTTCTTGCTGTCTTCTCCAGTGTGCACTCTAGGTCGGCGTATATCACAAAG
>NW_022639518.1:341686-341853 GCF_010583005.1 Odontomachus brunneus | reverse complement strand
GTCGTACGAGCAACGTATATAAAATGCTATACTAAATACCCTGTGATGTTGGTATGTGTACAAATTGCAATCCTCTCCATTCCTTGCCGTCTTCTCCAGTGTGCACTCTAGGTCGGCGTATATCACAAAGAGAACTCGCTCCTTCCTGCTGTGATTGATAAAACTCT
>NW_022639518.1:341484-341676 GCF_010583005.1 Odontomachus brunneus | reverse complement strand
AATTTTGCGGATACTCCAAGTCCACCTCGAGAATGTATCCTGTGGGCGAATCGTCAGCGACTGAGAATACGTCAAAGTTTGACACGTTATCGATCCATCAAACTCGGCGTAAGGCAATGGTTGACACATTGCCCATCCATACAAATTATTTACGTCAAAGTACATTAAATACGACGATGGTTTCGATGGGTC
>NW_022639518.1:341214-341474 GCF_010583005.1 Odontomachus brunneus | reverse complement strand
CCGCGTGACTCTCCAGCTTCTCGTTGGAATGGAAGTAGTGCAGACACCTACAAACATTGCAATCGTCTTATTGCATACTTCTGATACATTGAATTCAGTGAAATGTACTTACCGATCGCAAATGCATTTTTTGCCTTTATATTTGTTCAACTGCGAGCTCACGAGCCGGGATAAGTCCTTGATCCAGGCGAAGTGTCCCATGTTGTGGTCTCGAGGATCCGAAATGTGCAGCAAGTTGACATGCTTTTCCCTCTTTTCGT
>NW_022639518.1:339899-340062 GCF_010583005.1 Odontomachus brunneus | reverse complement strand
CCGCACGTTTTTCACCTGCGACGAACTCACCGTTAAACGCAGTGTTTACTTTCACGTTTACGTGTCCCTCCATTGCATCCCGTATGTGCTCGAGCACCATATTCTTTGCATCCTCGAGAAATTGGCGAGGTTCGATGTGGTTCGCGTTGATGACAATTCCGGT
>NW_022639518.1:339012-339745 GCF_010583005.1 Odontomachus brunneus | reverse complement strand
CCGCGTGAACGAAACGTGTGCGCAACGTATTTTTTAAACCCTCGAGTTGCGCGATTCGAGCAATCAATGACTGTTTAATACCAATCGATAATCGCAGTCGTTTAGCCCGACTATGTTCTTCCAACAACTCGAGGCACTCGTCACACTTTTGCACCCACGCGTCGTATTCGTCTCGCGAACTCAGTTGAGCCGACTGCTCCCGCAATTCTCGCTCGATTTGCGCAAAATCTTCCATTTCTTTTACAAAGTGCACACTAGATTTACAAATGCTGCTGTGCATATTGGCATAGTACGACTCTGAACTTATATATCATCAGTATATCTCCATCTCTCTCTAACAAAAATGTGTCTCGTTTAGGAGGGATTGCAAATGTGCAAAATATGTATACTTCTATGACCTTCGTAATAGTATCTTGTTTCACATTTTCTGCGAATCTTACTGTCGCACGTGTTCATTTGTAATAATAATAATATCATGTTTCACATTTTCTGCGCATCTAACTGTCGACTGCAAATCGATGTGTCAGCAAAAAAATGCTGCATTGTGACGCATAAAAGAGAGAGATCTTACATGAATACTTTTGGACTGCACTTTTGATATAAATATCGGAAATCAATTTTTTCGATGATGTAGTATAGCGCGAAACACTCAATCGATATATGAGTATTCGATTGGTTATCTACCGCGCCATATCAGAGATTTGTTGAATGATTTTATAAAATATATTTGTAT
>NW_022639518.1:338088-339002 GCF_010583005.1 Odontomachus brunneus | reverse complement strand
ACACTCGGCAATTTGGGGAGAATTGATGGCAAAACGTGAAGATATTTTAAAATTTTTGCAAACAACCGAGGTGTCATCCTCTCCGCTATGGATTCGCGATTTGGCGGTGGAATGGTGCACAATCTCTTATAGAAATATCATACTAAGAATCATTGATAATTACTTATTTTCAGTTAAAAATACTGGATAATAAGTAATTATCAATGATTCTTAGTATGATATTTCTATAAGGGATGTACGGCAAGAAACTTTTAAAATTCACATTATCCGGTAACTGCATAATACTTGCAACCAGCTACAGTGGAACATTTGTTTACTCTCGAGCATTGCATTGACCATATGTACTCATGGTTATATGAAAATACACACATTGTTAATACAAAATATAGAAATTTTGTAAAAGTTCTTCGAGAGAAGAATCTTACCGTAACTAATAATGCTATATCGACGATATGCAATAGCATGGACTTTGACGGTGGTTCACTCATCGATTGCGAGCTATTGGCGTGCGCAATGAATGATATGTATGAAGTATTGAACAAATAATCTGTACATGTAACACTTTCAAAATATATAAATTGTAATCCCAAGATCTGCTGCTAATTTGTATTACTCCTTTTTTCCCTATTTTCTCGATATACCACAAATAGTCTTAAAATGTTATTCGGTCTTTTTGCGGAGCGCAGCGAGTGATGCATAACACGCAAAATCTTGTCGCGGGGGCACAGTATACGTGCTCATTAGTAATAAGAATATCATGTGTCACATTCTTTTTCTTGCGCGTCTAATTGTCGAATGCATACGTTTGCAGAATATTAGTTTGCAGCTTTGACTAAAAAATCACGCTGCAAAATGCGCTGGCGGCGCGGGCGGCGCGGGCGGCGCAGAAACCGCCGCAAAATCCACCGCAAAAT
>NW_022639518.1:337775-338078 GCF_010583005.1 Odontomachus brunneus | reverse complement strand
CTTCCAACAACTCGAGGCACTCGTCACACTTTTGCACCCACGCGTCGTATTCGTCTCACGAACTCAGTCGAGCCGTCTGTTCCTACAATTCTCGCTCGATTTGCGCAAAATCTTCCATTTCTTTTACAAAGTGCACACTAGATTTACAAATGCTGCTGTGCATATTGGCATAGTACGTCTCTGAACTTACATATCATCAGTATATTTCCATCTCTCTCTAACAAAAATGTGTCTCGTTTAGGAGGGATTGCAAATGTGCAAAATATGTATACTTCTATGACCTTTGTAATAGTATCTTGTTTC
>NW_022639518.1:317746-337651 GCF_010583005.1 Odontomachus brunneus | reverse complement strand
AAAAATGCTGCATTGTGACGCATAAAAGAGAGAGATCTTACATGAATACTTTTGGACTGCACTTTTGATATAAATATCGGAAATCAATTTTTTCGATGATGTAGTATAGCGCGAAACACTCAATCGATATATGAGTATTCGATTGGTTATCTACCGCGCCATATCAGAGATTTGTTGAATGATTTTATAAAATATATTTGTATAGTAGAAGTAGATATAGATAAAAATTAGGTGAGTCTCATTTATATTATTATTATTATGCACTGCTTTCGGTTGGTGGGGAGGAATTTTGAAACGTATTTAAAGCGGTTCTTGGTCACTCGTTGCATCAGTCGCAACAAAGACATTTAGTGGACAATTATTATTTTGAGAAGAATGCACAGTGTTGAAGGAAAACGTATGAACTATTACGTACCCGTGCAAGATGATGCTCCACCGTACGAGAAAAAAAGGTAAGTCTCAATAATTATCTTCTTGTGAATCATTTATCTTTAATTGTGTATTGCAACCGCGTTAAATTATTTATGTTTTTACAGTGTATCGCAATCTCGTTGTACAGCCCGTATTTTAGGGCGAAGATATGCCTTGACGTCAACGTCTTTTAAGTACTTGGAGATTGGGATCAGCGTAGGACTGGTATCCACAGTGCAACTAGTCCTCGGTGACAATCGTGGCAATCAATTGGCCTTACACTCGGCAATTTGGGGAGAATTGATGGCAAAACGTGAAGATATTTTAAAATTTTTGCAAACAACCGAGGTGTCATCCTCTCCGCTATGGATTCGCGATTTGGCGGTGGAATGGTGCACAATCTCTTATAGAAATATCATACTAAGAATCATTGATAATTACTTATTTTCAGTTAAAAATACTGGATAATAAGTAATTATCAATGATTCTTAGTATGATATTTCTATAAGGGATGTACGGCAAGAAACTTTTAAAATTCACATTATCCGGTAACTGCATAATACTTGCAACCAGCTACAGTGGAACATTTGTTTACTCTCGAGCATTGCATTGACCATATGTACTCATGGTTATATGAAAATACACACATTGTTAATACAAAATATAGAAATTTTGTAAAAGTTCTTCGAGAGAAGAATCTTACCGTAACTAATAATGCTATATCGACGATATGCAATAGCATGGACTTTGACGGTGGTTCACTCATCGATTGCGAGCTATTGGCGTGCGCAATGAATGATATGTATGAAGTATTGAACAAATAATCTGTACATGTAACACTTTCAAAATATATAAATTGTAATCCCAAGATCTGCTGCTAATTTGTATTACTCCTTTTTTCCCTATTTTCTCGATATACCACAAATAGTCTTAAAATGTTATTCGGTCTTTTTGCGGAGCGCAGCGAGTGATGCATAACACGCAAAATCTTGTCGCGGGGGCACAGTATACGTGCTCATTAGTAATAAGAATATCATGTGTCACATTCTTTTTCTTGCGCGTCTAATTGTCGAATGCATACGTTTGCAGAATATTAGTTTGCAGCTTTGACTAAAAAATCACGCTGCAAAATGCGCTGGCGGCGCGGGCGGCGCGGGCGGCGCAGAAACCGCCGCAAAATCCACCGCAAAATCCGCCGCGAAAAAACGGTCGCGAAAACCGCCGCGAAAAAACCGCTGCAGATCGGTAAAATGATCTATCGAAAGCAGATAGAAAAATTATATAATATCGGTAGTTACCGATCATCGGTATTATGTAAATGTGACAGTAAAAATTATGTAAAAATATATATGTGCTGATAAAAAAATTAAATGTTGGTATATAATATCGGTAATAAATTACCGATCGTTGGTACTATCGGTATTGTGTAATTATATGTTGGTAAAAAATTATGTAATTAAATGTTATATAATATCGGTAAAAATTACCGACCGTCGGTAACATCGGTATGCCCTCCCCAATTACTGACTGATGATAACCCCCCTTCCGCCGTGACGTCATACCCCCCCCGTGACGCAATCCCCCTGACGTCATACCCCCGTGACGTCATACCCCCCGGTGACGTCATACCCCTCGCCCACGATACCCTCTCCCACCCCTCACCCCCCCTCGGAGGACCATGGGTTAGAACCCCTATATTATACCTACTAAAGTGGCTTCACCTGTCGGTCCTTAATTACGCATAACAATAATAAGGTAGCGATTCACCTGGGATAATTGGTCCGTTCGATGCTCCTCGTCAGGATTCCTCCTCTCCCACGGCGGCAGCAACTCCACTCCGATGTGAGTCTTCTTCCTCTTGACCCGACCTCTTCACAACAGCACTCTTTCTCTACATACACAAATAGTAGGGCCACGCAGGCTCGCGTCTTATTCGCCTCACGGCTAGGACGCGACATCCACCTGCACCGGGAAGCCCGCTTTCGGCTTCCTAACAACTTTCCGCGTGACGGACGATAAAAAAATTGTCACGTCACAGTATCAAATCCATGTTAGTTGCTTCTCATTAGTATAAATGGTATAAATAAATGAGCAAGCTTTCTTTTAATATCATCTAAACGGTTATCGTTAAGAAAAGAATACGTTTTCTTGAAGAAATTTATCAAGGTATCCTCTTTCCTATCAGAGTGCTAAAATAGAAACAGTGCTTCGCACAAAATGTGATTTTTTATTTGAAAAGAACTCATCTTCCGATGTTCCAGTGATTATTAACAAATAATAAAGAAAAAGTTATTAACTTCAAAGTTATAATTCATTGGATAAATGAATACCAATCGCTGAAAAATAGTTTTAAGAATAATATACAACATAGCAAATTTGAGGTCACTGTGCAGGTGACGACACGAATAAAAAGTTAAAAAACGCAGCCCACAGTAGTTATAAAAGTATGATATATAGTACTCATCGCAGAATATTTTAATCTATCAAGTTAAATAAATTGAAATATTTTGTGTTTGAATTCTAATTGGCGTTTTTATATTGTCGGGTTCTTTCGATAATGGGTGCCGCGGGCGCCTATGATTTTCCGGTAGTTGCGAGCGCGTCTTTGATTTGCTGCCGCGGCATGCGCGTTGCCGCGGATCCGAGGAGTTCAGCGGATCTGAGAAGTTCGGCGGCTCTTAGATGTCGGCGACACACTTTGTTACCGCTAATATATAAACTGCGAGAGTCGGCTACTGGATACACTCATGATTCGGCAGTCCTGCGAGTAGGAAGCCTTGCGAGTCAAATATTTTCTTTAACTTCTTATTTGTGTCGTCACCTGCACAGTGACCTCAAATTTGCTATGTTGTATATTATTTTTAAAATTAATTTTCAATGATTGGTATTCATTTATCCAGTGATTATTATATTATAACTTTGAAGTTAATAACTTTTTTTTATTATTTATTAATGATCATTGGGACACCTGAAGATGAGTTCCTTTCAGATAAAAAATTATATTTTGTGCGAAGTACTGTTTCCACTTCAGCACTCTGATAGGAATGAAGATACCTTGATAAATTTTCTCAAGAAAACGTATTCTTTTCTTAACGATGATCGTTTAGATGATATTAAAAGAAAGCTTAGTCTTTCATTTATATCTACATTTAAATAAAAGTATCATTCAGCGTTTCGAATCTACATTCAAAAAGAAATATCAAAATATCATCTGACTTTACCGTAGATTTTCATAAAATTGGCAAGATAGGAAGACTCCGTTCAGAAAATTTTGAAGAAAGTTCACGCTCAACTAAATATTGAAAAGACAATAACAGAAATTTACTCGAGCGAAAAAATAAAAAAAGTTTTCTGTAAAAACTTAAAGGATTCTGGCAAATAACAATTGATAGTAACTATAGAAAAATTGTTGGAAGATGACATACTTAATGAATTTTTTGATGACGGCCCTGTTTCTTTTATAGATAATGAAGCTTTAGCATTAATAGGAAACGCGAAATTATCTAAATGGCAGTATGATGCTATTAGAAAACAAATCAGTGCTAAAAATGTCAATATCTTAATTCATTTTAAAAAAACTTGCAACTGTTAGAGACAGTTGTTATCCTGAAACTTCAAGCATATTAATTAGTGACAAAGGAGTAAAAATAGAACTGCAGGCATTATTAGATCATACGTGTACACGTATTTTACAAATTCCTGATGTTGCAGCAAAGTTAAAAGATACTAGCTGGAAGGTTTCATTATTTATGACGTATAAGTGGGAATGTGAGTGAGCATCGAGTCATAGTCAATATAAGTTGACATTTAGTAATGGAACAACTGCAACGATAGACGAAATACATTTATAATCTCAATAGTTCCACTTTTATTAGAAGTCAATGGCCACAGTAATCGAATAATAGTATGGTCAAATTTTCAGCCCGGATCTCCAAGACATTGTCGATCAAGACATTGTCAGCTTTGAGTACGCAAAAGAAACTCCAGAAAAAATAATACAATTAATGATAAATAAGAAGTTAATGACATTAAAAGTGAAATTAATTTGTTATTGCCAACAAGTGTAGTAATTGGAAATGTTAAATTCAAAGTTTTCCATTCAATGAAACTCAGTATGATTGATGGTAAGATTCAACAAGCTTTGACGGGAATACCATTTTCAGCATCGTTCTGCATATGTCAAGCCAAATCATCCGAAATGAATGATTTGAAAAAATTATCACAGAAAATTGAAATTGACGAAAACTTTGAATACGGACTTTGTTCTTTACACATCTGGATTCGTTTTTTGGAATGTATTCTGCACATAGCTCATCAACTAGATTTTGGCAAATGGAAAGCTTCCACTAAGAAGCAACAAAATCAAATGAGGCAAAAAAGAGAAAACATCCAAAAAGAATTCCGAAAGAGAAACGGTCTGCTAGTGGATTATCCACAGCAAGGCTCTGGAAATTCGAACGACGGAAATACAGAAGAAGGTTTTTCCGTGATCCGCATTTTGCTGCTGAAGTAATGTGTCAACGAGACACTAATTGAAAGATTTAGTATTATTCTACAAACTATTGCCTCTGGTAATTCTACCGACAGCGTCAAATTTAATTCGTATGCCAAGAAAACCGCAAAACTCTATCTATGACTATATATTAGGTTGTCGGAAAAGTCATGACGCATTTTTGCAACAGATGGCGCTAGTTCATTTTTGGAAGTACTAGAGTCATTCGCATCTATGTTATTGCTATGCCATTTGACGGCTGACAGTTCGTTTCATTCTAAAAAAAAATTGAGCGATTTAGTTGAGTTTTGGAGATTTTATAACAAGTTAAAGATGGAAGAATAAACTATGCATTTTCGTCATATATTACTTTACGTAAAGGGAAGAACGCGCATCAATTCGAAGTTTGTGAAAAGTTGCGTAAAGTTTACGATGACAATGTTGTACAAGAACGTCAATGCCAACGATGGTTCACGAAATTCCGTCCTGGTGATTTTGATCTCAAAGACGCTCCTCGGTCAGGGAGACTTATCGAGGTTGATGACGACAAAATACATTGATCGAGTCAAACTACGTTATACGACACGAGAGATTGCAGAAACATTGAACATCCATCATTCAAGCGTTCACGACCACCTGAAGAAGCTGGGATACGTAAGCAAGCTCGATATTTGGGTTCCTCATGAACTCAAAGAAGTTCATTTGACGGTGCGTATAAACATCTGCGATATGCTCATTAGATGTGAGGAAAACGATCCTTTTTGGAAGCGACTGATAACTGATGATGAGAATTGGATTGTTTACAACAATGTAGTGCGCAAACGGTCTTGGTCCCGATGTAATGATTTGCCTTAAATGACATCGAATGCAAACATTCATCAGAGGAAGGTTATACTCTCAGTATGGTGAGATTTTAAAGGTGTCGTATTTTTTGAGCTCCTACTAAGGAACCAAACAATCAGTTCGAATGTGTATTGTCGGTAATTGAACAGTTTGGACGAATCCATTATCCAGAAACGTCCAGTTAATCGTAAGAGAGTTGTGTTCCATCACGACAACGCAAGATCACACACAAGTTTTATCATCCGTCAAAGATTATTGGAGCTTGGATGGGATATGTTGCCACACCCAGCATACTCGCCTGACCTTGCGCCGTCAGACTTGTTTCGCTCTCTTCAAAATTCCTTGCGTAGTATAACGTTCAATTCAGATGAGGCTGTAAATCAGCATCTTGTTAAATTTTTCGCCGAGAAAGACAGGTTCTTATGAACGAGGAATTATGAAGCTCACTGAAAGATGGCAAAAGGTTATCGAACAAAACAGGCAATATATCATTGATTGATCTTTGTTTTTTATAAATAAATGACCTTACAAAACATAGAAAAAATACATCATGACTTTTCCAACAACCCAATAGTTGGTACTATATGCCGCCATCAATTTATTTGATTCTACTCCATGGAGCGAACATTATAAACTACCTTTTATTAATACCGATTGGACTTTCATCGGAAAAGGCGCAAAAATCGCGCAACAAAGACGTAAAACACATAAGAGAATTCAACACTAGGAAATGCAGTAAAGAAGCAACTAACACGGACTTGATACATAAATTATTTCATCTGATCCTATAATATCAAATTTGAGAGTGAGATCGAAACAAGTAAAGCTCGAACTTGATAGAAAAGAATTTATTAATTTTTAGAAATCCTATACTTAAACCGAACTGACTAGAAACTCGACAGATCTTGCCTTAACTGGCTGGATCTGAACATCTTGCCTTGACTGGCTGGGTCGACAGATCTTGCCTTGACTGGCTGGATCTGAAGATTTTTCCTTGACTGTCTGGATCTGAACATCTTGCCTTGACTGGCTGGGTCGACAGATCTTGCCTTGACTGGCTGGATCTGAAGATTTTTCCTTGACTGTCTGGATCTGAACATCTTGCCTTGACTGGCTGGGTCGACAGATCTTGCCTTGACTGGCTGGATCTGAAGATTTTTCCTTGACTGTCTGGATCTGAACATCTTGCCTTGACTGGCTGGGTCGACAGATCTTGCCTTGACTGGCTAGATCTAAAGTTCTTACCTTGACTGGCTGAATCTGAAAATCTTGCTTTGACTGGCTGGGTCGACCGATCTTGCCTTGACTGATTGGATGGACAGATCTTGTCTTGACTGGCTGGATCTGAAGATTTTGCCTCGACGGGCTGGATCTGAAGATCTTGCCTTGACTGACTAGGTCGACAGATCTTGCCTTGACTGGCTAGATCTGAAGATCTTGTCTTAACTGACTGGATCTGAAGATCTTTCCTTGACTGCTTAAATCTGAAGAGCTTGCCTTGATTGGCTGTGTCGACAGATCTTACCTTGACTGACTGGATCTGAAGATCTTGCCTTGATTGACTGGATATGAAGATCTTGCCTTGACTGGCTGTATCTGAAGATTTTGACTTGACTGCCTGGATCTGAAGATCTTGCCTTGACTAGCTTGGTTGACAGATTTTGCCTTGACTGACTGGATCTGGAGATTTTGCCTTGACTGGACAATTAATTGAAAAATGTAATTGTATAATGATTTTTTCATTGCGATTGTAAAGAAAAGGGTATATTCATCTCAGCGACTTCACAAACTCCGTATACGTATTTTTTTTCAAATGTATCAAATGTTGATATTTTGTGTCCGCCACCTTAGTCCACCATTTAGATTTTTTACTTTAGAAATTTTTCTGCGAAAGTCTGTTCAATTATAGACAATCTCTCGAAATACTCAGTATCATGGAAGGTTGTTCATCATTTCGTTGAAATTTTCGCCGTATAATCAAGAAATGTAAAATTTTTAGATTTTCAGACAGCCATATTGGATTCGCCATGACGAATTTCGAAAAAATAAGTATTTATTCATTTTCAACGATCCAAAAAACCTCACTATGCGGATTTTCATAAAAATGTATCATATTTTGAAGTTTTCCGTCCATCATATTGGTCCGCCATCTTGGGTTATGAAATAGAAAATTAAAAGCTTTTTTCTTACGTTTCGCTACTTTATCCTTAATTTAATGGTCTCTTAAAATATATTATTAGCAGCTTTTTGCTCAGACCTTGATGACTTCATCCGGGATAATAAATACATTAGAAATATTTTTTTATTGAAATAAGAAATACTTTAATAACTCGAACAAATATCGGGTTTATAGAATCCGTTGAGAGTTTTCTGACGGTTATGCTGAAAAATAAGGTCAAAACTAATTCGAGATTTGCGGATTGTAGAGACTTTTAAAGCAATGACCTCCCAGAATAATCGTAGAATATAAAAATTTCGCTACTTTACAAACAATTTTTCAAACGTTTATTTGAAAATCGAGTTCGTGTAACTTGTTACAAATTCACTGATAAACGTCACAAAAAAATTGAAGATTCATTGAGATTTGAGATTTGTAGAGATTTTTCAAACAACGTATGTCCCGCGAGACTACTATGCATGGGCGAGCTTCCTCACGTGGCACGACGCACAAAGCTTATTTAGCGTTGGGGAGAAAGATACAGCTCGTATCCCCCCAGCGCTAGATCCGCGAGTGTTGAGTTTATCGCGTTGGAACAAGCGATTTCTCGGTTCGCGCTCAACCGAGATATTTTATCCTCTTATTTGAAAGTTAATTCTTACCTTAGATGTTAATTCGTACTTTAGACGTCGCATAAGAAATTCAAAATTGTTTTACTCGCTCGCTTAAAGTCTAGGGAAGGGTGGAAGCTTGCAGGTATGCGTAATAACACAACTCATTTAAAAAGTTTTTATTTTTTATATTCATGTTCGTTACATATAAGAATCCTTATTTTTAAAGGATGACGCGTAAAATTTATGCTCATTTTTTTACAGGAGAAGTAACCAGGACATATATTCCGTATATTTTATAATTTTTATATTTTTTTACACTAGGAATAATTTTAGAATTTTAACGCTATAAATAAGTAAAACAAAGGAGTAAGATATATCACTATTCGCTGGAGACGTAACCGTACGATATGGAATATCCGTTGTCGTTAAAACTACGTTTTAGTAATACCGGCGTGTAGGATTTTGTCCCGTCTTTTGTGACGATGTCGTGAAATATGGTACGCCTAATCGCGTTAAATCGCAGTTTTATCATGGTTTCATCCTCGTTCGTCTCTTCTCTTTCCCTTAGCTTTTCGTCGGCTAGTAATAATGTCTTAATGGAACTAAAATTAAGCACGCTGGAATTTTCAAAATTCGGGGTTATACCTTTCATTTTCTCGCACGCGTTCTTCGCCCGTGCGAAGTAAGCGTAAAATTTTGGACCAACGGTTACGAACATCTCAATGTAGCTACAGAGACCGTAACTCTCGAGCTCGTTCGTCATATTGTCCAAGAAATTTCTTGTTCGCGGCTCGTACTCGTCAGGATCATCAATGCTCAAATATATACATAAATCGGTATTGTAATATAACACGTGACGATCTAACTTTTTTAAATATAAAGATAACTTTAATCTGGCTAACGCCGTGGAGTAAGCGGCTATCGCGATGCTGGTAAACGAAGACGGTATGACGGCCTCTCGCCTCATTCGCTATGAAATATACATCACTTCATCGTTTATGGGCAATACATTTGTTATTTTGTGCTTCGGACTCGTGAGCAGAGCCGTGAAACTCTCCCACGTTCTAACGATTTCGGTATTTGGTAGATTTGGCTATTGGCCGAATTTACCCCAGAAGGAGTTGAGACAGAGCTTTGCGACCGAGCACAGACCTCTATTCCAGGAGATATTGAGCCTGTTAAGAACAATATCCTCGACTTTCTCGTGTTCGCGCAGATATCGTTCTTTGGCGTCTTCCATTCGTTTGGCCATCCGCTGGCCTCTTGCTTCAACTGCATGGAGCAATTGATATACTCAGCGAACAATCCTTCTCGCCGCGTAACTGTATCGTATCGCGTGATTTCGTAGCTCCATATTTCGCTCGTGACGCGATAACCTTTCTCAATAACTTTGCGTAACTCGCAAAACACCCATGTGATTTCAAATTCGCGATCGGTAGGGTTGTCGTGCGTACACGCGGTCTGAGGAAAGGTCTCATAGCAGCTGCGGCAAAGCGCGAATAGCAATTTTCCGTTCATGCGATAAAGAAGTACAGGGTGGAAGAGATCGCGCGGCATGAATACCCTGCAGCATACGAGACTTTCTACGATGTCAAAGTTAAAATCGAGACCTGCTCCGATCAATGTGATATACGCCTCACCTACGTAAATATCTGGATGTCCGAGCGGATAAGCACCCATCTTCAGTATATACGGGTACAAAAAACACGTCTACGTAGCGTATTTTCTCCGTATCCGTGACTTCATATTGCGTGACAATATTATCCGTACGTCCGCCATATAACGTCTCGCTAGGTTCAAGGGGATTGTTTCTCAATATGGGATGATTCTCAATTCGCATATCTCACGATTTTCGCGCAGCTCCCGATCGAAGATGTATTCCAACTTTTCCGTAACGACGTATCCCCGTTTTCTAAGACGACACGTCGTTGCGAGTGTACGCTCGTAACGTGCTTCGATCGTTCCCTCGCGCGAACGGTCTGTCGCAATTCACGCGGAAACACTCGCGGGACATCTGTGCCAAAAATAACCATGGAACTGCAGTACATGATGCTGTTGGGGATTCTCCGTTTCATAATATCCATCAACGAGTAGACGATAAACGCTGTTCCCGGCCTCTCCTCGCGTGAATTATCGCGCGTCCGAGTTTCATCTGCAATAGCCATGGTAACGTTTTGCGCAATTGTGCGTTGACGTGCCTATAATCGCCGAGAGGTATTATCCTTATCTCCGTCTTGCGCAAAAAGTTTTTGCGAAAAACTTTCATGGCTGTGGAAGCGATAGTTGTGCATTCCTCGAACGGGCATACGTTTCCACGATCTACGAAAATTTTATGATAAGCCAGACACGCTCGTCGAAGAATATCTACGTCGTTCCGGCAATAGCGTACTATCTCCTATTGAAAATTAAACAGCGTGTATTTACCCGCCATTTCCACATACCACGTTGAAAATTGCTCGCGTTCGTTCAATTTTATCATGTCCGGAGAATAATAATGAATATTTAGTAGCGGACCGACATCATTTTTATTTTTAATTGTATTAAATAAATTCGGAAATATGCCTTTGGTGACAGAATCCTTCAGCCTGGTGTTTGGTAACACCGACAAGCGCATAGGCATGTAATTAATGCCATTGATAAATTTTGTCCGTTTCACGGTTAGCAATACAATTTTTGTATCGTCTAATATTAAATTCAATTCGTCCGTCCTTCTGCTCTCGACCAGATAGCACAGGATGAACTGCGAGTCGAACGCCCCCGCACTGTACGCGAAACAGGTAAACCACGAGAAACGTTTCGTCGTTCTCGTTCGATGAATTATTTCACTGAATCATCGCAAAATACAAATTTGCGCACCCCACACCAACAACATGGCAATGTCATGTCATCCTTTCCCAGGCAAGATTCACATGTTTGCTGTTCAGAGAATAATTAGAGTAACGTAGGTTTTAACGTTTGTGCTGTCTTCGAGCACTTCTTGTTGCGTCTCGTAAAATATAAATGCGACGCGACTCTTTCGGTCTATTTCCGCGTCATCGCGATTATTATTATTATCAGCATCATTATCATCGGCCTCGTCGACATTCTCAAGTTCCTCCGCGCTGACGGACTTTGCGAGCGAAGGAAGCGCGCTTTCGGATGTCGATACGTGACCCCTTTGAAGCAGTCGCATGAAACACAAGTGATTCAGCGGTTTCGATTTGCAGCATATGCGACAATAAGCCGCGCCGCACGCGTGTTTTGTGTCCGATCTTTTCAAACGTCCGCAATCGTTGCAAAATCTCACGGCGTTACAAATGTTCGACGGCGACTTGCCGACGTATGATTTCGGCGCGTGATGATGTTCGAAGCAGCTCTCACCGTAAAACACGCTGTTACACGCGTCGCAGCTGATCAATCGCGTGTCTAGCTTCTCGCACGGCGTCTCACCGAGACATCGCGGACATGTGTTTGAGCACCGGTAAACCGTTTTACGACGGTAACCTTTGAAAATATTGCGATTGTTGTTTATAATTTCCGCAATATTTACCTGCGAAAGAAGCTGTTAAAAACGCTTGATCTCAGAGATGCCGCACCCCTCCTCGGGAATAACTATACCGTTCCTCATTATTTCTTCGATTAAACATCTTTACAACGCAGAATACGTGTCCTTTATATTGTTCCATTTTTTATGCAGTTCGCCAGTGCGTACTGTACCGCGTTCACAACAAAGGCAAGCCACGACGAAAGAGCGAGGGAGACACATGTTATCTCGATTATTTATATTTAAAATCGAGCGTTTTATTACATATTCACGCGTTAATTTATTCGATTCCTCTCGCCCCGCCCCGAAGGCATCCTGACATTGTATACCGTTATTAGAAAACGTGCCGTGATATCGTGATCCCTGGCGTTCTGCGCTATCGGATTTACGAGGCTCCATATATCCTCGTAAGTCAAATCCCGCAACGACAAACCGCGTGTTAAATCCGTGGAAGTGAAAGATAACCCCACGTAATCGCTCGTGTTAGCAGAATTAACAATGTAAGAATAGATTTTGCGGAACGCGTTTTCTAAACGGTTAGCGATATCGGTGCCTTCGGCGGGCGGGAAAATCTTTATGCTCGCTTCGCGCCTTAAGATACGAAAATGTCTAAACTGCCGTGCGTTTTCTCCCCGTATTTCAATATAATTAAATGTTACGTTACCGCGCTCGTGAAGAACTTCTTCCGGTAGACTCCTCTCGCGCCGGTTCCTTTTTGGAGGAGAGAGCGCGCCCACGTGTGCCTCCTTGTTGTATTGTAAAAAGAGTAATAAGAAACGTGACTTCTTAAAATATTTCATATTTTAAGTCATCTTGTAACTTATGTTATAAATTTATTCTTCTGGTGTTAAATTAAAATACGATAAATCCCGGTCATAGTTCTATACCGGCGAATCGGGAAAAATCCGAAATTCCCAGGGAATTTCTATATCGCCCGACCACAATGTCCTCTCCCATTTTTCTTCTCTTTCTATGTCGGTAATATACGTTATACAATATTCCCCTTTGTCGGAAAGGTGATTAATCGGCGAGTAACTCGGTCCTCGTTGTAGTCGTCCGCTCCAGCATCGGCGGCTATCTTCTCCGTAGCGCGGGTATCATTCTCACTGTTTTCTGAAAGTAAAATTATGCTTATATTGCAAGAAATCGATTTTAATATATTTTTGTTATTTTATAAGTATTTATGCTGTCTTACGTGTAGGTTCAACAACGGCAGTCTCGTTAGCAACCGTTTCCATGCTACGAATACTGTCACAATCCGATAGGTTGGCTTCCGATGCCGGAACATTATTAAAGCCTAAAATTTATTTTAGCGTTAGATAATGTATGCAATAAAGCACTTTAAATCCGGTAACCCTCTCGATTTTTACTTACGCGAAGTCGCCTGATTCGGGTGAGACGGTTCCTTTGCGACGCGTTTACGATCGCGGAGAAGTTCAAATGCTCCGTCGCTTGTATCGGCGGTTAAGGAAGCCAGGCTTATGAAACAATAAAACAATAATTATTTTTAAAATTCGCGTAAATTATAAAGTTTTACTTTTTAGTATAAAATTATGATGTGATAACTTACCCGTTATAGGATATCACGTCGGTGATAATCTCCCACACGTCCTCGATGTCCTCCTCAAAATCCCGAAATATTAAAATTTCTCTAATTATTTTTATTTTCAAATCACTCCGAAATTTATTGCACTTGAATAAAAGCGTTAGCAGCGTGCTTCTACAAGCGTATGCGAATGTATAAAATATGATATAATTTTCCGCGTCATCGGTGGAAATACGCGCCAAATATCGTGCGATATCGATATTCGCGCCGGTGTAAGAAGTTGTAACATAAATTCGCGCACTAATGCATCCACTCGCGACATTGTAACACGTCTCTTGGCGGAAAAATAACGAAGGAAAATGCGCAACCGGAATTTTCTCCTCGCATATATACCCCGCAAAACATTACTTCTCTCTCCTAGGACAAAACGCTTTTCCAAAGAAAGAAGAATGAGTTTTTAAAATTATTACTCTGTATCGTCGCTCAGTGACAGTGTGACGAGGCGAGGTTTATGCATTTTCGAAATTAATTTTTCTATCTGACGAGCGAGAAGCCGCTCCCAATCTCTGACAAAAGATACGACAAATATCTAGCGACGCACTTCCTCTAGGAAAATCACTCTCTTTTTCAAAAGCGGATTCTAACCGTATCTTCGTCAGTAATCTTCGACCTGGCATGAAAAGACGTGAAATGAAATACCGCTAGCTATTTTTTTTCGCTTGTAGCAACTATTACAATAAATAGCTATTACAATAGACGGCTAATTCGCGACATTCCAAATACGATGGTTTACCAGAATTTTTTTATACGCTCCGCTTCAGAACGTGAGAAAATTTATTTTTTACAAGCGTCTTTTGTCTTCGGTGACACGATCTCCGACACGAGCCCGATACGGGTACGGCACCCGCTCAAAGACGCTTTCTTCAAACCTGAATTCGGAAACATGAGGAAACAATCAGGTGCGTGGGATAGCCTGAGACAAAAACGCAACCGCGTAACATATAAAAGACGATTAGAAGTGTTCGCTATAGAATATTATCGATAGTCGCGGCAAGCTGTCGCGCTTAAGAAATGCTGCGGGACGAAAAAAAGCCTGAGAGATAAATGTGACACTTAACATTTAAAAGATGGGAAGTGTCCACTATAAAATATTATCGTTAGTCGTGACAAACTATCGCGCTTAAAGGCCCATGTATTCGTCCCCCGTTATCGACGTTAGAAAATCCCAGAAAAACACATAGAAAAATGCTCTACACAACTGTAACTGAAAAACGTTATTAAATAAACATTTTAGTACGCGTATACTACCCCCTTCATGAATTTTTCACGCTTTCGAGGCCCTATAAAACTGCACTTGATGACTCGCGGGTTTCATACAGTCAGTAGCGCTCCGTTAGTTACGTTTCGGTACTATGGAAAGTTGACGTTTAATAAAATTATTCACGACTTATTCAAAGAGCGACTGCCGATGAGAAATATAATGGCCGCTAACACGAAGCAGAATTTCGAGAAGGGCGGTGTAATAACACCCGCAGTGACTTCACAAGAGGCCGACATTTTAATCGAAAGGAAAACATGTTACTGTCTACAATATACGCTTTGAACAATTCGCATACAAAGAGTGTGCAAATGGGCATGTAAGCAAACGACACCGGGAGGTACGAAGTGGCGATAAAACTAATCGGAAATTCGGCGGATTATCGAACTCGAGCCGTGGGAGAAGTTTCAAGAGGAATTTGACTTCGTTAATACTTACTTATACGGGGTTATTACTATTACGGGGTTGATAAAATTGTACCTTATCCCTTGATCCTAAAGAACATAACTATTTATTTCACCATCACCTACGGTTTAGGAACAATAATAGTGACGTGTAATCGCGAACCAGAAAAGAAGGCCGCGACAGAGGATCCGAGACAGTGACGGCGCCATCGAAAAAGAAACGCAACACCTACTTGTCGTCGATAGTGATGAAAATCACGTTCGAAGGACTCCAAAGTATTGCGGAATGCATCGACGCGCGGCGAAAACATTTATATTCGCTAATGAATCTCGTCAACGATTGCGTCGAATTTCTCATTGCGGAAATCGAAAATTTATCCAACCACTATTTAGATAAGGACATGGTGAAAACACGCTTTGGGATAATCGAGGAGATCGAGAAAAATGTCCAGCGACAGTTGCTGAACTTCGATTTCCTGAACGTGCATTTTGACATTCTCTTTCTGGAGTTAATTTTGTTCAATCTTAACGAAATTATACCAAAAATAATAAAAAATCAAGCGCTGCAACTTGTATCAAGTTTATAATATTGTGAACCTTCATATGTAATTATAAATGAATAGCGGATTTTATCCTTTAACATTTTTATTTCTTTTCTTTTTCTCAAAAGCGTATCCTTCTTTACCTATCTACGAGGTGTGGCTATTAAATAACGAGACTGACGCTGCTACAGAAGAAGTGCGCATGCGCCAAACACCAGCAAGCCACAGATGTTATCGTGAAGCCTTCTCTTTCGAATGCAGTGCCTCTCGCTTCTGTAAACAAATCAGTATAGCCGTAGCCTTCATTCGCATTAGAGTTGTTTTTTTGTTTCGCCGGAAAAATGTTAAGTGTAACAGTAGAGCAATGAATTGTTGTGAAATTTCACATGAAACTTGGAAAAACTGCTACTGAAACATATAATTTATTGAAAGAAGTGTATGGCAATGAATGTTTATCGCGCGCACGTGTTTTTGAGTGGTTTAAGCGTTTTCAAGATGGCCGAGAAGACGTTCAAGATGATTCACGCCCGGGTCGCCCTTCCACGTCAAAAACGGATGACAATATCGAAAAAATCGGTAATCTGATTCGATCTGACCGTCGGTTAAGTATTCGTGCGATTGCTGAAACTGTACGAATTGATAAAGAATCCGTACGGCAAATTTTACATAACAATTTTAACATGAAAAAAGTGTGTGCCAAAATGGTGCCTAAAATTCTCACGTTTAAACAACAAGAAGATTGCAAAAATGTTTGTACTGACACTTTGAATGCCATTGAAAATGACCCAAACTTATTGGAAAGGATAATAACATGTGACGAATCGTGGTTTTTTACTTATGATCCTGAAACTAAGCGCCAATCTATGCACTGGAAGAGCCCCTCTTCACCGAGAGCCAAAAAAGCTCGAATGAGCAAATCAAAATTTAAAGCAATGATGATTGTTTTTTTCGATATTCATAGGATTGTGTACTTTCATTGGGTTCCGGAAGGTCAAACTATTAATCAACATTACTACCTTCACGTTCTTGCTGAACTCCGTGAAAGAATAAGGAAAAAACGATCCGAATTGTGGAAGGACAAGTCATGGGTTCTCCACCAAGACAATGCACCGGCTCATTCCGCATTGTCTGTCAAGAGGTTTCTAGCCAAGTTCAGCATCCCAGTGTTAGACCATCCGCCTTATTCGCCAGATCTTGCGCCGTGCGACTTCTATCTGTTTCCTAAGGTGAAATCTGCCTTAAAAGGAACAAGATTTGAGTCCGTTGAAGCTGTGAAAGAAAAAGCGGCACGCGTCCTGAAGGAGCTGACAGAAGAAGACTTCCAGCACTGCTTCGAACAATGGAAGATTCGCATGGAGCGTTGTAGGGATAGAGGAGGGGTGTATATTGAAGGTAATAATAAGTAAAAATGTATGAAATCAAAATAAAATGTTTTACAGCGTCAGTCTCGTTATTTAATAGCGACACTTCATATATTCTTCGATAATCTCCAGAAATTCCCACGATGCTGACGCTCGCATGGATAATATTCTTCTCCATCCCTCAGTCCTCCTCGCGCCTCAAAGTAAGAATCAAAAAAGAAACCAAATACCATTACTATCCAAATCTGCTCTCGCTTCTCCATTCGTGTCGCTCTTCTAACATTCATGAAGCATCTTTTTGTCATAATTTTCCGGTGATGACTCCTTTAACTTTTTGACGTAAACAACGATGCGAAGAAAGGAAAAAAACAGTCTCCGTGAATAACCATACTTGATCATACTAAATGAAACAATAGCATAGATTATCCTTAACCTTACACGGATACATCTAACGACTACCCCTTGCCTCCAGTTCCCCACCATCGTTTAATGTTCAGTAGTCCTCTTTTTGCTTAAATTTTCCACGTCACACTCAGCATTCTTAACTTCTCGACATAGGCGATGAGGCGGAAGGACTTCCCGGGAAAGTCAATCCTCGCGAATATCCATAGCTGACTAATAGCACTAAACAAACCAATAGCATAGATTCTCCTTACCTTTATAAGGGAGCATCCAACAACTACTCCCTTCCTCTAGCTACTTCGTCGTTACCTACTCCTTCTCAACTCGCTCATTAGTCGAGACACAGAACTTCCAGACAACGGACATACTGCAAGAGGCGAAGTTTATATGCCGTAGGAAACGATGCAATAAAAAGAAAATAAATACCTAAATCACTCTGAACAATCTCCATTCGATTTAGAGTAAGGCAGACATGCTGCCTCCTCACTTCCATTATTAACAATTTGTTATTCCTCATATTACCCCCTCCACCGCACTTGGAAAATTCACTCTTTCCCCACTATTCCATTTTGGGACTCTTCCCCCACTCTCGACCCACTCCCACCAAACCTCCAGGAATGCTTTCCCCACTTCTCGACACATTGGCGCCAGTTTTTACCATTACCACCAAAAAATAGGCCACGCCTTGTTTCACGGTAGCTATACATATACTACTTAGAAGTCTCGTATCTCCAAATTAATCGAGTCATATTCAAAAGGACGTACAGAAGTGCCATCGTTTCTTATGTAAGAAATACGACGTTGAGTCTGTTGACAGATTACAGAAGGAATATCTATAATATTTGATCAGTCTTAGCCAAATCCTGATACTTACGCAATTTAATCACAATTTCACGATAAAATCTTTGTTTGAGCCTACCATCCCTTGAAATTTATCATAAAAATTTTGTGTTTCCGGATAGGAGTCCTGTATCTCCGGATTAATCGGATCATATGCAGAAGGATATATAGAAGTGTTATCGTTACTTATCTAAGACATTTTACTTTGAGAGACTGACAACTGTACCATTTGGTACAGCTTAGCAAAATCGCAATTTCGATATTTTTCTCTCTCTGAAACGAAAAGATACGCAGATCTCGAACGCACTGCGTTCCGCCGCCACCTAGTATGCCTTCCTCCTTCTATGGTGGATCCCCCATGGCGCATTGCGTCCAAGCACCCGGGGGCTACCAAAAAATTGGTGTCGACCCCAGGGCTTATTTGTATTATTTGCACCGGATGAGGAGGGGCAATGGTGGAGACGGGCATACATGGACAGCAGGTGCTAAAGGATAGCAAACTTTGACTTTGAGAGACTGACAACTGTACCATTTGTACAGTAACATTGTTTCTTTCTGTAGTCGCCGTGCGCTCGGGATCGCGCCAGAGATGTCGTTTCCGAACGGCATCTCTGACCGTTATCTAGGGAGAGGAGAGTGTCGTGAGCGTCAGGTAGCTCAGTGGTTTAGAGCAGTCAACCGGCAAGCGAAAGACTCGGGTTCGTGTCCTGGCCTAGCAAAACCGCGCTCTCAATATTTTTTTCTCTCTGGAATGAAAAGATACGCAGATCTCGAACGCAAGGCGTCCCGCCGCTACCTAGTATATCCTCCTCCTTCTTCGTCTTGACTTTGACACATATTGTCAGGGTCATGGTCCTGAACAACATTCAAAAGGTTCCAGCCGTCGGTCGAACATCTTGGGTACCAATGCTAATGGCGACAATATTGTAATTTTGAAGACTTAACTCGAAAAATACTTAATAAAAAAAATTTTTTATTACAATATTTTGGAAAGCTCTCGAGGCAAGATACAAGAATATGTACCTGAATATCTCGTCAGGGGAGCCACCAATCCGAAAATAACCCTTACAAAAGTTGTTGGGTTCAGAGGGAGACATCGGATGGTGATTTTAAATTTCACCTTGATCTTGACCTTCAAGGTCATTTGAAGGTGAAATCGAAATTTTAAATAGAAATCCCTATTTTTGACCCCGGATTCGGAAAGGGCGCAAAATTTTACGTTTAAATGGATACTTGAGGCTCTTCTTTGGAATGACCTTCAGAGGTTATTTCAAGGACAAAATATTTGAAATTACGCACCTGAATACATATCTTGTCGGGGAGGCATTAATTCAAATAACCCTAACAAAAGTTGTTGGGTTCGGAGGGGGACAACGGATGGTGACCTTCAATTTCACCTTGACCTTCAAGGTCACTTGAAAGTCAAATCGAATTTTTTAAATAGAAACTTG
>NW_022639518.1:317219-317736 GCF_010583005.1 Odontomachus brunneus | reverse complement strand
CCCATTTTGAAAAATCACTATGACCTTGAAATAACCTTGAAAATCGAGTTCAAGGTCAAGATCAGAGTACAGATAGGTGACCCCCTCGGCCCCCTTTAACATTTGTCTGAACCAATTTTACGTATTTGGCTTAGGTTCCGATATATTCAATTGGGAAATCAAAATTCGCAAACCTGACCTTTATTCGACCTTGCCATGATCTTGATTAACATATCATTTTGAACGTAAAATTTCCCGCTCTTTTCAAATCCGGGGTCAAAAATAGATGTTCCAATTTAAAAAAATCACTTTGACCTTGAAATAACCTTGAAAATCGAGTTCAAGGTCAAGGTCCTTGGTACCATTACGTGACCCCCTCTGTCCCCTTCTACTTTTGTTTGGACCATTTTTCTCTATCTGACTTAGATTACGAGAAATTCAGGTGGGGGGATTAAAATGGCCTACCCATTACCCCTGTATATCCCATTACAACAATTTATTATGAAATACACGTTGATAGTACCAAACATCGACAAAC
>NW_022639518.1:316078-317209 GCF_010583005.1 Odontomachus brunneus | reverse complement strand
GCTACCTAGTATATCCTCCTCCTTCTTCGTCTTGACTTTGACACATATTGTCAGGGTCATGGTCCTGAACAACATTCAAAAGGTTCCAGCCGTCGGTCGAACATCTTGGGTACCAATGCTAATGGCGACAATATTGTAATTTTGAAGACTTAACTCGAAAAATACTTAATAAAAAAAATTTTTTATTACAATATTTTGGAAAGCTCTCGAGGCAAGATACAAGAATATGTACCTGAATATCTCGTCAGGGGAGCCACCAATCCGAAAATAACCCTTACAAAAGTTGTTGGGTTCAGAGGGAGACATCGGATGGTGATTTTAAATTTCACCTTGATCTTGACCTTCAAGGTCATTTGAAGGTGAAATCGAAATTTTAAATAGAAATCCCTATTTTTGACCCCGGATTCGGAAAGGGCGCAAAATTTTACGTTTAAATGGATACTTGAGGCTCTTCTTTGGAATGACCTTCAGAGGTTATTTCAAGGACAAAATATTTGAAATTACGCACCTGAATACATATCTTGTCGGGGAGGCATTAATTCAAATAACCCTAACAAAAGTTGTTGGGTTCGGAGGGGGACAACGGATGGTGACCTTCAATTTCACCTTGACCTTCAAGGTCACTTGAAAGTCAAATCGAATTTTTTAAATAGAAACTTGAGTTATGTTAAGAGTCGAAATGACCTTTAAAGATAATTTCAAGGTCGAACCGATTACAAGTCTAGCATGATCTGAAAACCAGAATTGATCGTGGTTTGCTTTTTAAGATATTTGAATTAGTAGTCATTCGTTGGCAACCATAGCCAACACGGCAAGAAATCGTGGATCGTCTCGTTCAATTACTATAATACGACGACGTCGCCTTACAACATGTTGCTGTCTTTCGCGCTTTTCGATGAATCCAATCGCTCTGTCATTTGGGTGATGATCTCCTCCCGCGAAGCGTTTACGATACAATCGTGCTGCCGCTCGGTAATTACAACGACACTCGCCAAGGATCATGAGAATGTCAACAATTTCATTTTGTGTGTAGACTGGCATATTTAGTAGAAAAAAAATAAACGTTTTATTCAACAAGAAAAAAAGCGCAATCCGTATTAACATAGTAACACTTGAAGTTTTACAATTTGA
>NW_022639518.1:312272-316068 GCF_010583005.1 Odontomachus brunneus | reverse complement strand
TCGAGTTCAAAGTCAAGGTCCTTGGTACCATTACGTGACCCCCTCTGTCCCCTTCTACTTTTGTTTGGACCATTTTTCTCTATCTGACTTAGATTACGAGAAATTCAGGTGGGGGGATTAAAATGGCCTACCCATTACCCCTGTATATCCCATTACAACAATTTATTATGAAATACACGTTGATAGTACCAAACATCGACAAACAAAACAATTTTAACTCAACCGCACAGCACAAAGAACCACAGTTTTGTAATGAGAACAAGCTCCAGCATGTTCTTCACAATTACATTAATTTTTTGTGTTAATAACGTTTAAAAAGAAAAAATTCAAGGTATGAGAACTTGTGTATCAAACTCACAGTGATGAACCCATTTTTACAAAATTTAAACGTCTATGTAAATTCAAATTTTTGTTGAAACACAATCAACGTGGGCCCTGGACATCGATGTATGTATTATGTCGATGACTGAACGCAGGCTCTGGTGTGAACAATTTTATTTTATACGAATGACTACTAATTCAAATATTTAAAAAAACAAACCACGATCAATTTTGGTTTTCAGGTCATGCTAGACTTGTAAGCGGTTCGACCTTGAAATGATCTTGAAAGGTCATTTCGACTCTTAACATAACTTTAATGTTTCTATTTACAAAATTTGATTTGACCTTCAAATGATCTCTAACGGAGAAAGGCTGAGATGGAAATTTTCTGAAACATTTCTTAATATTGTGAAATTTTACGACTTCGGAATTTCGACTAAAATATCTACTCTCATAAAGCATGCAAGACAAATATAAAGATAGATTTATAAAGTAAATCGACCCCAAGGAATCGATAGAGTCTATCCAAAAATTCGTCCGATTAGCCGTTATAGCTGAACGAGAAATCTTGCCTGCGCTGAACTAGCTGGTCGGCGTAAATTATACGCAGCCGATCTCACGCCGTTCCTCGCTTCGCGCGTTTATTTAGTGCGCGATGCTACCGCGTCTCTTGATATAAGAGCAGACTCATAGAGCTCCTATCGTTTTCTATCAGGAAAATACTACACTGGTTTCTATACTGGTTCTCCGGAACGATTATATATAATGTTCTATAAAAGTGCGCTTGAATCTTGGTACTTATGTAAATAAATCGCAACTTCACGATAAAGTCTATCGTTTCTTATATGAATTTTACAATATACATTTTGTATCTTCAATTAAGATTTCTTTCACGTAGTAATTATGTCATATAAGAACAGACTCATAGAGCTCCTAACGTCTTTATCGGGAAAATATAATTATATATTATAAATATATATTGTCAATTGTATAAATACATTGTGGACGAATAAAAGCATATGTTTCTTCTTATAATTCTGTATGTTTCACACGCGGGTTTGCGATCGATTCAACAAATATGGACCATTCCACACAACACAATGTCTAAAATCGGAACATAAGACTTCTTAAAAACGTCCTAAAGACATCTTACAAGTAACGCTACCCAAGTGTCATACGCCGATTTTCCTGAGACTGTGCATACGTGTAGTACATTAAAAAATATCTGACACGTATTTTTTTATATCTGCCCAAAAGCCGTTTTAAGGGTAGAAAACGCCCTTATGAATATATAGGGGTGAATTCCAGTATTTCACGAAGTACTCGTACGTTTGTTACAGAATGGGGTATACGGTGATTTTCAAAGTTGCTGAATCTAAATCTGCTCCCAATTTTTGAGAATTCAATATGGTGGAACCAATATGGCGGATCTGATTTTTTTAAAAAGAAGACAGCAAGACATTGTCGCTCTCTGCCAAACCCGGGAATAACCAACGTGGAGGTGGCGACAAACTATTCCCTTTTTTTTATTTTTTTTATTTTTTTATTTTTTTTTATTTTTTTAATTTTTTTTAATTTTTTTTATTTTTTTTATTTTTTTTTGAAAGCTTTTTTTATTTTTGAGACTTTTAAAGTGAAGCATATAAAAGAGCTGAATATAAAATTATTATTATTATTAAATGCTTACACTTTATATTCAGTGCAATAATGTGGAGAGTTTTCGTTTGTGATTGCGAAGAAGTGCTGTATACACATGGACTTATTGCACCAAGCACATTTCATTATTGCAATATCATTGCAAAAGTTACAGACAGCTTCACAATTGTTCAAACAAAAATCTGAAGGGGTTTCACATTTGTCTGGTTTTTCTGTGATGTATCCACTCTTCCACCAAGCGTATCTGAATAAATTCTTAAATCTAGGTGAGGAGAATTGATTATGTATTAAAGACTGTATTTTGAGGATGTTATTTCTTAAATGTAAATTTACATCATAATTATACAGTATGATTAGGTCCGAAAATTTTTTTAAAAAATTCTTCCATGGTCTGAAAGTATAAACGTCGAGCGGTTGAATCAAGCTAGTTGTTCCAGCAGGAATCGTACGAATTTTGACGTTTTTATTGCCTTTATTTACATCGTCAAATATTTTTTCTGTTTGTCCAGACCATGCATCTAAACAAAGAACAGATTCTTCGCCGGTATTTGGCAAAAAGACATCTGTGAACCATTTAATGGCAAGATCTGATGTCAATTTGCCCGATTTTGATGCAAATGTAACGATATTGTCTGCCTTGTATAAAGTTTTTTCGACGATTGGTCCAAATGTACCACCAGTCTCTTGCAGGACTATCAGCAAAGGGGACTTTAAATCTCCATCGGCAGAAACGATTGGCTGGATAGTGTAGCTATGAGTCAAGGAATTTAAGGATTGTGCTAGACATTCGACTTTTGAAGAGCCTTTTAATGTTAGCGTGCGACCTGCATGTGTTTCTAAATTAAATCCCGATTGATCTGAATTGAAAATATTGCTTTCTCCTACCAATAATAACTCTGATTTCACTTTAGAGACGAATTCACGAGACTCTTGCACTAATTTTTCTTTTGTCGATATTTGTCTTTGAGTCACAAATTTATTGATCTTTCGTGATACAATTCCATGCTTCACTTTAAAATTATGGACCCATTTTCTTGAAGCGGTGAATAATTCACGTGACAAATCAACTTCCTCTCTAACCCGTAAAGCCCATCTCTTCAGATCAATGTCATGAATAGAAAGCGATTTATCAGACGCACTTTTGAATTGTTCTAAAACATATTTCGAAATTTGTAATAATTTATCAATTCTAGTTCCACCTTGTGTAATTTGTGCCTCCCATCTATACAATAATTTAAGACTAGAAACTTTTCTAAATCTGTGCTGAACTGACTTTAAAGGCATATTTTTTGTCTTTCCAGAACGCCAAAATTCTACAGCTTTCCTTTTATATTCAATGTCTACGTCAATTATAGCTTTTTTACATCCCTTTTCTAATACTTCAAAATCATTTTCAAACTCCTCTTCAATCACAATTGCGTCAGGATACACACTTTCGTCATTATAGCATAAAGTATCAAAGGCTTCGATAAATATTCGAGTGTCAATGGATTCTTTAATTAAATCCTCTAAATAAACTGCAAAAGATCTTTCTTCATCTGTAATAACTGAATGTATATCATATTCGGGCCGATCAAAACTTTGTTGCAGTAAATGTATAATGTTTTTTGGATTCATCGCCATTTTTCTGACTATTAATTCAAACCATCAATCACAAACGAAAAACGATAGTAGCTATTTGAAAACAAAAGAGTAACTGCAATCGGCAGAAATTCGGACACAGAGTAACGATGGCTACCAGCAGCAGTCAGAAAACTAGAAAATAACTGTCGTATATTGAAAACAAAAAAACAACGTCCGCAGTTGGAAAATAAAAAAA
>NW_022639518.1:308251-311417 GCF_010583005.1 Odontomachus brunneus | reverse complement strand
CATAATCAATTCTCCTCACCTAGATTTAAGAATTTATTCAGATACGCTTGGTGGAAGAGTGGATACATCACAGAAAAACCAGACAAATGTGAAACCCCTTCAGATTTTTGTTTGAACAATTGTGAAGCTGTCTGTAACTTTTGCAATGATATTGCAATAATGAAATGTGCTTGGTGCAATAAGTCCATGTGTATACAGCACTTCTTCGCAATCACAAACGAAAACTCTCCACATTATTGCACTGAATATAAAGTGTAAGCATTTAATAATAATAATAATTTTATATTCAGCTCTTTTATATGCTTCACTTTAAAAGTCTCAAAAATAAAAAAAGCTTTCAAAAAAAAATAAAAAAAATAAAAAAAATAAAAAAAAATTAAAAAAATAAAAAAAAATAAAAAAAATAAAAAAAAAAAAAAAAAAGGGAATAGTTTGTCGCCACCTCCACGTTGGTTATTCCCGGGTTTGGCAGAGAGCGACAATGTCTTGCTGTCTTCTTTTTAAAAAAATCAGATCCGCCATATTGGTTCCACCATATTGAATTCTCAAAAATTGGGAGCAGATTTAGATTCAGCAACTTTGAAAATCACCGTATACCCCATTCTGTAACAAACGTACGAGTACTTCGTGAAATACTGGAATTCACCCCTATATATTCATAAGGGCGTTTTCTACCCTTAAAACGGCTTTTGGGCAGATATAAAAAAATACGTGTCAGATATTTTTCAATGTACTACACGTATGCACAGTCTCAGGAAAATCGGCGTATGACACTTGGGTAGCGTTACTTGTTAGAGACATCTTATATTCCGAGGTCTGAGAGATGTCTTTAAGACGTCTTATGTCCCGGTTTTAAACGTGGTGTAGGTATAGCGTATCGGGTTAGACATGCACCATACATAAATATACGGATACATGTTTTTCGTATTTACATTTTTTTTCAGATTTTTTCTGCATTACAGTAGCGGACCACATCAACTTTTGGTCAATATATTAATCATAGTTGCATTGATGATAGTCGTGTCCACGACTTGAATCCGCATCAAGAACAAATTAAGCAGTTTCCAACGATATTGATAAAGCAAACTGCTTTGTCTACACCGTTTGATAAACATTTACACATTGAATAAATTCAGACAACATAAAGACTAAAATCGGAACATAAGACGTCTTAAAGATAATCTTTAAGACGCCTTAAAAACATTTATACGTAAATCGTTTAAAAAACATCTTAAAGATGATCTCTAAGACATCTTATGTCTCGATTTTAGACATTATGTTGTAACCATGATGCGTCGTGTTCCGGATTACGCTCGTCGGTTCGGGTTCGTAGGCTGAATAATTGTTGACGCAGTGGAGTAAAAGTAAGCTTCGTCGACTATTTAAAATTTGATGTTGCTATACATTAATTTGTACATAAAGTGTCGACGCCGTTGGCCTTGGTATATACGCTTGTCAGAGGTTTCTGTATCGGCGCTGGCTCGCGCGGTACGCAGGACGCGGGCCGTTGTGTTGTCGCGTCGCTTCTTCAAGCGTGAATTCATCTGTTGACGTTTCAGTTTCTTGTCGATTTAAATACCGGTCGACAATGTGTTTAAATCGCCGCTGTACGATGCGGTGCGGTACAGGCGGTCTTGCAGCGGAACTGCGCTCGATAGATCGCCCCGATGACGATGCTTCGTATGCAACGATTCGTATGCTCTGGCAAATTGTTGACGCGGTAATCGTATGCGAAGGCTGCCTAAGCAGTCCGTCTGCCGGAGTGGAGCCTTCGTTGGCTTCAGTTGCCTTGATTCCTGTCGCGTATTCGCGAACGGGAAACCACCAGGAACGGTATTGCGGAACAGTGCCGACGTCTTGTGAGTCGATGGCGAAGTGATTCCTGTCGCGTATCCGTGAACGGGATCCGCCAGGAGCAGTATTAAGGAAACGGTTTCGAGAATCGAGCTGCGTATCCGCAGCTGATGATCGTACTGCAGAGTTCCCCTGCTGGAAGAATCTATTTCTTTCAGTTGAGTGTCTTGGAAGAACTGGCTCTTAGTGACGACTTATGCATTTATTTTAGTTGTTTTACATTATATCCGCAGTTGTTCGGCGGCGTGTTTACTCTTGGTTCTTTCTATTCGCGCGTTGTGTTCGTAACGTTATCCGTTGGATCGTTACAATGTTGTCTGGGAAGTTATATTAGCACCTTTGCTACAGTTGTTTCTAAAACAGTTCCGCATTTATTCTTTCAATTGCTACGCTTTCTCTTAATTAGTAAGGCGGACAGCCGTCTGTCCGCCGTGTCTGCAAATTACCGCGGTCCTCGGTATGCGACTCCGATGCGTGATGAGTTGAGCGCCAGGTGTGGTAAAGCCGCACTTCCTCACTAATAAGACACCAAAATTGTTAATCGACTGAGTCGCTAACCGAAAACGATACGGGACTGGTAGCTCCACTTTTATTAATTCGGAGACGGGATGGGTGTTGGGGAAGGCCTAATATCGATCGAGAAAAGGATACCAGTGTGTGCGGTAGATGTAACTTTATTTAATCAGAATCCGCTCGTTCCGCCCGATATTCGCGATAATACAATCAGCCGAACCGTTGCCGTATTGAAATTCGCTTTCGTAAGGCGGTAGGATTCCCGAGCTTTCGGGACAGTATTTGTGAGTCGCGGTACGATACGACTCCCAAAGTTTCCAGCACACGACGTTCCCGGTGTCGATTTCTATGCGCGGCCACTCCACGTGTAGGACGATATCGACAGCGACAATTCTATCACGACTAATTAAACGAGTGGTTGGTCTTACATTTACGGATCCTCTTCGGATCCGACTCTCGCTGGTGATCTCTCGGGCTCTCTTATGTTCTCCGTTGCTCCCGTCGACAGTATGGCTGTGCTCGTCCTCTTCTTGAACTGTCCAAGGTACACGTGACGAGGATCGAATCTCGTAAAAAAAACTCGTCGGACAGCGGCAACGATATTTCGATCGTAGCGGTACACAAAAAAACGGCAGCGATAAAAACTCGATACAGCGAATCGATTCTCTTCGCGTTTCAGCAACAAATGTCTCAATCTTCCTTAGTCTGGCCTTCTTCGTTTGTTTCTCGCGCTCTCTCTCCTTTCCTCTCTCCCCCCTCCCTCTTTCTCTCCCCCCCCCCCCCCCTCCCCCCCCCCCCC
>NW_022639518.1:305183-307643 GCF_010583005.1 Odontomachus brunneus | reverse complement strand
AATCTCTCTCTCTCTCTCTCTCTCTCTCTCTCTCTCTCTCTCTCTCTCGGCCAATCACCGCGATATTAGCAGTGACCTTCTTTGCATCCAAGGAGCTTTTTCTCTTAGCTGTCTTCAGTGTTTTTTTTTGTCGCTCGTCAGCTGTTTCCTATCGCCTTGCTCGGCCGGTGTCTCTCGATATCTTTCTCTCGCGTCTCTCCTCGACGTATCACGCAGCGGAGCTGAAAAGTTGCCGCAAACGGCAACCGAGATCGGAACGACAACACTTCTTAGCGAGAGCGAGAGTTAAAATTCCGTTATCTTTCTTTCTTCCTTTAAGCGGCGATCCTCGGCGAGAGCGAACGACGCGCCTCGGCCTCCTTCTGTTTCATGCTGTCCTTCGCATCCTCCTCTCTCGGTTCGGCAGAGTGAGCTCGGGGGTGACACAAATCGTGGGACACGGGACCAACGCACATCTATTCTGTTAATTTACAGAATTTCGGTAGCGAGAGTCAATCTCGCGTTTGCAAACCACGCGACAGAAAAATGTTGGACGCGCGCGAAAATCAGTAAATGCCGACACGCGCCCCTTGTGACAGGCGCATTCAGGGCCGCTATGTCACACAATATAACGATAAATAAATTGTTTAAATGTATCTTATTAAGATATAAAACGCTCATTAGGAAATTGCCAGTACGAAACTTTTATTCCGGGCGACGTTTTACTGGACATTGCTTTAAATGTTCGTCTTATATTTATTTTATATTTTGTCACAAATCATCGTTGTCGTAAAAAAGCCTACGTGCATGTTTTGTGACTTTAAGATACTTGTGTAATTATATGTAGAATAAAATTCTGAATATATGTTGATATAAACATCTTGATTTGATAAGAAACTTTACATAGAAGATATTTTCTCGTCAGCGACGATATATCATAATTGCGCTCACGACTCAGATCGACGCTGAGAAAGCCAAGATATCCTCAGGCATGCATAAATCGACTGAGTCGGAGCAAGAAGGAGCGAGAAGGAGCGAAGACCATTCTCTTTCTCGCTCCGTTACATGAGCGACGCCGATAGACAGAGCAGCAGCGTTGTGTGCGTGCGTTTGGAGAAGGCGCATAGAGGGGGTACCATCTCCTCGCACGCTGTGATGTGCGCGAGCACATTTCTGCAGCACTGTTCATAATCCGCGGATGTGCCTCAGGCACAGGGTCCAAGTTTGAGTCCCACCAGTGCCAGTAAGAATTTTTAAATATGATGTGACATTGGAATCAAGTAATCTACAATTTTCGAATATTTTCTACTAGAAGAAGTAATGTATATCATATATAAAAAACTTAAAAAGTGTATATATGAGAATGATACGTGTATATGTCTGCCTGATAAAAATATATTAAAACTGATACATAAGCTATATGAAAAATTTAGATACAGGAAGATAGAAAATATATCTGAAATTTCAAATAACTAATCTGATATTTACGAATCAGAAGCACGATAGAATATTATTAATTTCAATAAAATATGACTATGTAAAAAGATATTAAAAATGATATATTAGTGCTGTATGAAAAATTAAATACAAAAAGATAGAAAATGTATCTGAAATTTCAGATAACCAATCTGATATTTACAAACCCAGAACACAATAGAGTCAGATAGATATTTTTCTATCTGATCCTATCAGACATTTTAAGCAAGAATTTCGCATAGAAAATGATAGTATCCAATATATTGTCATAAAAAACAGTATGTTCTTATTCGTGATATTTTCATAAAAATTGATATACAATGCTTCGTAAAATGTTTATTGGTTTTCGTTTGCAAGATATTCGGAATAAATAAAAAATAATAAAAGTCTATATTAAACTTCTATCAGTAATATATTAAGTCGTTTATGAAAAGCACGTACCAAAAACACGATTAGTTTAGATAGAATTTTTTAAATTGTTTTTTATCGGACATTTTAAGCAGGGATAAGTTTTTCATTTTTTAATTTTTGATAGCTTTGCATAGAGTTTTATTCGAAAGTTATTATAAGATATGAAATTTTATTCTTCGTAAAATTCTCATAAAATATGATATGCAATTATTCGTAAAAATCTTGTAAATTTTTATTCGAATGTTGTTTCGAACGGCCCAAGGGTGGAGAGCGGCCGGTTCGTTGTGCTAGATGCGGATAGGTGTCCGCTCGCCGCGTGGAGACCGCGGGCTTCGTCGCTAGCAGTCCGCTATCCAGCGGCCCCGTGAGATAACGTGGGGTGCAAGTGATTCGCGAAGTTCTTCGGAGACGGGAGTCTTCGGCTCCGTGTTTTGGTGAGTCGCCGACTCGAATAAAGCGAGCCAGGTCAATCGAAGCGGCGGCCCTGCGGTGATGCACCGCTTCCCAGAGCCTCCGCGCTAGGAGAAGTTCCCCTTGTCGGAGGAGTAATGAGAATCGTAACGTCGCGCGGGCGACGTAACTTAGGCGCGAGGG
>NW_022639518.1:301844-305173 GCF_010583005.1 Odontomachus brunneus | reverse complement strand
GAGCCAGGTCAATCGAAGCGGCGGCCCTGCGGTGATGCACCGCTTCCCAGAGCCTCCGCGCTAGGAGAAGTTCCCCTTGTCGGAGGAGTAATGAGAATCGTAACGTCGCGCGGGCGACGTAACTTAGGCGCGAGGGTAACTCGCGCGTGTAGTCGTGTATGCGGCGAGTATGGCTTCAGTAGCGGTGAAGAAGCGAACGTGGTTCGCGTGTATATGCTGCGTCCCTGGCAGCAGCTAAGTCCTGAGCGGACGTGAAGGCGAGCTTGACTCGCGTGTATATGCTGCGTCTCTGGCAACGGCTAAGTCCTAGGCGGACGTAAATGCGAGCGTGGCTCGCGTGGATATGCTGCGGCTCTGGCAGCGACTAAGTCCTGTGCGGACGTGAAAGCGAGCTTGGCTCGCGTGTATATGCTGCGTTGTATATCCTGGCAGCAGAGTTCCTGAGTACAATGACGACCCGCGCGGAGTCGGGCGCTCGACCGCAATAAGCTCTGGCGGCGTGAATACCCGGTATGTGCAATACTGGAGAAGTCGCGAAGAGAGATGTCCACCGCGGTGGAAGCGTCAAGGCAATCCGAAGTGATCGCGCGAAGCTTTCTCTCAATCCTCGATCGTATTGAGAAGGTGGAGATCCGTGGAGTTACCATATACTTCGTAACCCAAACGCCAACGTGTCCTCGGACACTCTAGAGGCGATAGCCCAACGTGCAAGCGCACTCTAAAGGGCTGCGAAACCTAAATCCGAATGCCAGCGTGTCCGTGACACTCTGAAGGCAGCGATATGTTCAGTGCAGATATGCACACGTATACCTCTAGCGAGGCAAGAGCCCAACGTGCGTACGCACTCAAGAAGGCGATATGAAGCTAACTAGAGCACAAAATAATACCTCAACGAGGCAATGACCTGATGCGCTAACGCAGTCAGAAGGCCTAGAGTCGGCGCCCGCGGCGTCTTATATAGGCGCCGCACCGAAATTTAACTGCGAGCGACGGCCCCGGCTCGGCGCGCTGCCGTGTAGCGGCGGCGGCGTGAAGCCGCGGCGAGCGGTAGTCACCCGCGCGCGGAACGCGCCTGGCGCACGGCCGCCCGCCGCCCACTATCCGTGCGGACGACAGTTCCCGTACGGAACAAATGGCATGTGAGATATTTTAATGATATTACATTAAATTTTTATCGCTAATATATTAACTCACTTACAAAAATCAGGAATCAGAAACACGATTAAAATACATAAGAATATTTCTTTTCGTTTTCTATCGGTTATTTTAAGCAAGGCTTTATTACAAGCCATTCAGAAATAGATAATATCAAAACAAATGTCATCTTGTAATTAGATTTCACAAACATGTACACTTATTTGTAAAAATTTTTTATATTTTTTCTTTGATTTACTTTGGAAAACTGACAACGTTTAATAGGAAACAACTTGTTTTTAATTAGTTATTTAATTAGATATGCATAGTAAATTATTAAATTATTGGATTATCTTCTATTGGGTATCGGATGCTATTCGAAAAATATTTAAATGTTAAACCGTTTTTCAAAGGAATTAGGATTTAAAAAAAACGCGCAATATCTAGAAAAATAGATTTGAAAAATGTAACATTTTCAGGTCGCCAAGGACAAACCGCCCATAGTTGGTTTCATTCCATTTGGTCTTGCATCATGGTTCAATGATTACGTTGGAGGTCCTAATTATCCTACAGTTCGACCTCATTGCCACGTAGGCATTGCAAAACCAGAAGGCTTTTGGCAAAGAACTTGGAATGCTGTTAATTATATATTTGATGATCTAATCCGAAATTATAATTACTTTCCTAAAGCTCAACAGCTCGCTGAGCGTTATATTGGTCACAAAATTAGATCGTTACACGAAATACAAAAAGATATTAGTATTGTACTGGTTAATAGTCATCCTGCATTTGAACCTGCAATTCCTTTACCGCCAAATGCCATAGAAATTGGAGGAATGCATGCACAAAGCTCTCGGACTGTCACCGATAAGGTAACGATATACAATATACGATATGTTACTAAAATATTTCCTTTATCTGAAACATTTTGAAATAAACAATACCAATGAAGATTAGCAAGGATAATGATAAATAAGAATTTTAATAATATTGTGAAGCATGCAAAATATAAAAAATTTCATATTTAAATTAAAATACCATACTTTTACATATCTTTTTCATAATACGTTATTTAGGCGTTATATATACAGGATATTATACGTTATATATACAGGATATTATAAATAAAATAAAAACTAAAGCCTCACATATTCTGTTAACATCCAATTAATTCTCATAACCACATGCGTGACGTATTAGATATTCGATTATTGTAGAACATAATAAGCTTTTTATATTTTAAATGTGCTTTGTTAATAAAAATTTAACATAATAATACATTATTTTGCACACTAAATTCAAGTATGTTACGTAAAGGAAAAATATTCGTTTATGATTATCACTAATTTTATTCTAATATTAATTTCGTAAGCAAATGTCTTCTGAATTTTATTTAAATAAATTTGACAATACAATTGTTCATTTATATTACTAGTAAATAATCTACTTTGTACATATAGGATGTCCTATTTTAGTTGACACAATGAAATATCTCACAGATAATTCCCTTATAGAAATATCATACTAAGAATCATTGATTAATTACTTATTTTCAGTATTAAAAGTACAGTATTTAGTAATATTCTGTGATTCAAATACAGCTTTTAGTACTCAAGTATTTCAATATTTAATGTTACAAATCCTACCTTATGATTGATTTCAATACTTAAATATTGATATGTAATACTTCGTCCATTGATAAAATACTTACACAGAACATTATCAATATTTAAATACTAATATATTAGGACCTTAACTTAGTTTCCGCCCAAAAAATACTGAGAAAAAGCATTTATTCTAAAAAATTTATTTAAATTATTTCAATGAAAGTATTTTCCATCACTTTCTACAACTTTTTGCCATCTTTCTGGCAACTGGGCAATACCATCTCGATAAAACGATGTTTATTTCGAAGCAATCCATTCGTCCACCCATTCTCGCACTTCTTCAACATTTCGGAAGCGTGTACCACTCAAGCCGTGCTGCATCGATCTGAACAAGTGGTAATCAGAAGGCGCTATGTCTGGTGAGTACGCTGGGTGAGGAAGAGTTTCCCATTCGAGCTGCGTCAGTGTTTCTTTGACGGTTTTTCCAGTGTGTGGCCGAGCGTTATCGTGTAAGAGAATAACTTTGCGCCTGTTACTCGCTATTGCTGGTCTTTTTCGCAACAGCTCATCATTCAATTTGTTCAATTG
>NW_022639518.1:295069-295622 GCF_010583005.1 Odontomachus brunneus | reverse complement strand
AAACTCTTCCTCACCCAGCGTACTCACCAGACATAGCGCCTTCTGATTACCACTTGTTCAGATCGATGCAGCACGGCTTGAGTGGTACACGCTTCCGAAATGTTGAAGAAGTGCGAGAATGGGTGGACGAATGGATTGCTTCGAAACAAACATCGTTTTATCGAGATGGTATCGCCCAGTTGCCAGAAAGATGGCAAAAAGTTGTAGAAAGTGATGGAAAATACTTTCATTGAAATAATTTAAATAAATTTTTTACAATAAATGCTTTTTCTCAGTATTTTTTGGGCGGAAACTAAGTTAAGGTCCTAATATATATATGTATATAATATAATCATTTGTTTATTCTTATATATATAGATATTTTAAATCAAAGAAATCACTTTTTTTATTAATAAATTCATAATTTTACAGCTTATTTTACAAATTTAAAAAAATATTTCTTTAAATTTATTATATATTTTCTAAAATTTAACAAATATTTTTGAAGTCAAGAAATTATAAGTAACAAAATATATTTCTTTCATTTAAAAAATTTTTTTCTAATGTACATTAC
>NW_022639518.1:294971-295059 GCF_010583005.1 Odontomachus brunneus | reverse complement strand
CTATATATATAAGAATAAACAAATGATTTCTTTACAAGGAGGAAATAAGTGTTTTTAAATGTAAAAACGCTAATTATGTTTCAAATTA
>NW_022639518.1:294882-294961 GCF_010583005.1 Odontomachus brunneus | reverse complement strand
AATTTAAAAAAATATTTCTTTAAATTTATTATATATTTTCTAAAATTTAACAAATATTTTTGAAGTCAAGAAATTATAA
>NW_022639518.1:293810-294872 GCF_010583005.1 Odontomachus brunneus | reverse complement strand
CAAAAAATTAATATTTTGCAAATATTTCCATAAATATTGCACATAAAAAAAATAAATATAATTATTTATAATTATTACATTAATAAAGAAATAAGAAAATTGAAATTTAAATTGGTAATGTACATTAGAAAAAAATTCTTTAAATGAAAGAAATATATTTTGTTACTTATAATTTCTTGACTTCAAAAATATTTATTAAATTTTAGAAAATATATAATAAATTTAAAGAAATATTTTTTTAAATTTGTAAAATAAGCTGTAAAATTATGAATTTATTAATAAAAAAAGTGATTTCTTTGATTTAAAATATCTATATATATAAGAATAAACAAATGATTTCTTTACAAGGAGGAAATAAGTGTTTTTAAATGTAAAAACACTAATTATGTTTCAAATTATTTTTATGTTTCAAATTAAAGTTTCTTTTATTATCAGAAAAAAATTTATTTAAATTTACAAAATAATTTATTTTACTTACTTTTAAAACATGTAAATATTTTTTAAATATACTTTCTACATACTTTTTAAAACATATATTTTAAAAGAATCTATTCTCTTCTTTTAAATAAATCATATGCTTTCGTATATGGATATACCATATGTACACAATATAAAGCGTCTCTCAATCAAAATGACAGTGACGCAGTAGGTAAGGTGAACGACACAAGAATCAGCCCAAGTAACAGACTCACGTCAAAATGACGTAAAAAACTGGTCATAACTGGTCGAATGACGTTAAGTGACTAAATAACGACATCTTTAAAACGTCTTTTTTGTGACATCTTAATGACGTTTCTGTATAACGTCTTAAAAACGTATTATTGACGTTTAGAGACGTCATAAAACGTCATTAAGTCGTCGAAAATGTTGTCATCGATCTGTGACATTAGATTATCATTTTGACGATATTCTCACAATATTTTTTATCATTCCTTGGTTATTTTTTATCCTGAACTTACTTAGATTTGGATGTCATTTTATCTGCTACCTGGGAGAAGCCTCAGGCTCGAATCTCAGCAATACAGCACAGAAGCTTGCAGCAACATTGCTACAACGTTGCAA
>NW_022639518.1:281822-293403 GCF_010583005.1 Odontomachus brunneus | reverse complement strand
AATATCTATCAACAAATTATCCAATAAACAACAAGTAAAAATTATATAACTATTATTTGGTGTTTGCTAGGTATGTTATAATATACTGTGAACACTATAAGGATACATTATATAAGCGTGAATTTTAAGAACATCGTTGGAGTCATCAGAGTCACCGCGTGCGCGTTCGATCCGTCACGTTTAAGCAACAGTTTAGTGCGGTCAGGAGATGAATGGGTGGGCCGGTGTTTTTCTACCGCTTGGGATCGAAATTATCGCAGGAGGATTCATGAAAGTTTGGAATGTGTTTGACAACCTTCGATATCTAGTAGTTTATGAGACATGAGAAAATTAGGAATATAAGTATATTTCTGTAAACATTTTGATTTTCTCATTTTTCACCTTCGCATAATAATTCTCAGTATTTGATTACTATCAATATTTAACATTGATTTTATTATCAGTATTCACCAGAAATTAAGTACTAGCCAAAAAATTACAGAATTACTGGTAATATTTAATCACTAATAATTTTTCAGTATTTCTTAGTATGATATTTCTATAAGGGTTAATCGAAATAAAAAAGTTTACACATGTCTTTTATGATTTTGGTCGGACATTTAAATAGTGTTATTTTTTTTAACGTGCGGCGATTTCAAGGCCATTTCGTCAATTTTCAAGAGTCAATTCGTTTTTTTTTTTTCATTATAAACTTATATTTGATTTTTTAGGCTTTCGCGGTGTCCATGCATATTAGATTTGTTTTCCGGGTTTGAGCCACGTGGATTCATCTTTGTTTGATTCCGACGTTTGGTGAACATTTCAGTCCGCTTCATGAGGGAGTAACGATCCGGTGCCGAGTTATTCCTGAGAGGTCTTCCTTTATATTAGTTGGTATAGGGGGAGAGGGGGAAGAAGGTGTGGGGTTGGCAGAAGGAATAGTGGTGGGTAATTTGTTGTCTATCATGTTTTGGAAAACATGATAGTTTAAGTTTTCCAAAACATGACAGACAACAAATTTCCCATCACCATCCCGTTTCCACCCGGAAGGGTGGAAATCAAACAAAATCGGGATCAAACAAAATGAATCCTTGCGGCTCAAACCCGGAAATCAAATCTAATAAAACTATATTATTTATTCCGGAATCTTATTCTACGTAAAAAAAGCTCATAAATTTTGTCTGAAACATTAATTAGAATTTTTTTCAATTTTATTTCAAAGTTAATTTTGTTTTCTTCTTAAAATAACAACATTATTTTCCTTTTTAAGATATTTTATTTCAGTAATAAAATGTAACGTAACTTTTATGCAAAGATCATAGCAAGTACTCAAAGTGGCGACTTTTAACTTCCAAACACTTTCTGGAGTAGCAGGTTCTGAGATTTAGTGCTGAAACCATCTGATTGCCAGGTTTAGATCCACAAGTAATATTGATAATTCAAAATAAATAGATACTGTTATAATAATTGTGTTTACTAATATATCTGCTAGAAGAGTCACAGATCAAAACACAATAAGTACATGATTGAGTAATGTAGTTCAGTAATTCAACAGTTACTGTATCGCTAGTTACATTTATGTACGGCTGTTATTTCATTGTGAGTTAAATACTATAATGGAGTGTTTTATAGTTAAATACTATAATGAAGTGTTTTATAGTTGCAGAACAAATACCAAATGATTATTTTTTATAGTGAATCAAGGAAAAATGTTGATGAAGCTGTTAATTTGTATGCTATGCGATATCCTGACAGAAGATGTTCACCATGTATATTTTATCATGTATTTAAACAATTTCTTCAAGACGGTAGTGTACAGAAGAAAACACGCATACAGCGAAGAACAACTACAATCGGACGTAATGAAAATCGTGTATTAGATACCGTTGCTCGCAATCCAAGTGAGAGTACGCGTTCAATTTTTCGCTATTCTGGAATATCCCGAATGAATGTTCATAAAATTTTAAAGCGTCATAAGTTTCACCTATACAAAGTATGCTTACATCAAGAACTTTACAGAAATGATTTTCAAAATCGACTGACATTTTTGAATAGGCCCAAAATCAAATACAAAGCAACGAAAATTTTTTTATCGTGTATTATTTTCTGACGAATCTACTTTTAGAAACAATGGCAAAGTTAACAGGCATAATATGCATTATTAGTCAAATCACAATCAGAGGTGGTTATGAGAAGTAGATCATCAACACCTATGGTCTATCAATATGTTTGAGCATAATCGATGATAAAATTATATGTCCCGTTTTTATTGATGGAACGTTAAATGAAGAAAGGTCAAAATTTTTTGGAAGATCGAAATTTCTTGGATCTTGAATTATCAATATTGCTTGAAGTTTGTCACGCGGTTTTTACCGTCGGAGCGGTCGGACGAGCGCTCGTGACACCGACAGGCGGGAGATTAGCTCGCCGGTGTCCACGGGTCCTTTCTAACGCGCGGTGTTGTTTTCGGTATTCGCGCGCGCGCGTGTGTGTGTGTGTGTGTGAGGTAGTGAGAAAGCATGTCGTGTTAAAAATAAAACAAAATAATTTCTTTAATGCGGCCTTACATTCGGTGTGTCGGTAGCGGACGCGGACTTAATCCTATTCCTAAATCTAAACGCAAACTTAGAACTAAACGTGATCTTACATCTAACGTGGACTTATAATTACTCACGGCGCGTGGGGCGCCTGTCGCAGGCTTCCCCGTATGTTCGTAACGGTGTCGGCGAGGACGGCTCGAAACGCGGCGAACGCTCGGTGGCGGTGCGCGGCGGTCGGTCGCGGCGCGGACGGTTTTCGCGGCGGGTTCGACACGATGTCGATGGAATCGGCAGGTTGCCTAGGATGAAGGTAGTTTTGGCGGAGAAAGCACACGAGAGGAGCCAGCAATTGGGAAGCCCAAAGCTCAGGGTAAAGACGGTGAGCCCCTCGCCATCTCTATATCCCTCGTGTGCTGGTTGGTCTCAACTCGTGGTGCGGCCTTGAGGGCAAATGAGCGCATCTTTCCTCTTGGTCGTGTCTCTAAGCGACAGGGAGATCAGGAGCGCTTGACCGAGGCTGTGAGCGCACCACTTCTGATTCCCGAACCACTTAGAGCGGACTAGATGTAAGATGCTATGTCCGGGATGATGAGCGCACCTTTCCCGATTGTAGCAGTTTTATGATCGCTGATGTTTCCACCGGCTAGGAGTCGGGATAGGCGAACGTACTCGTGAGAGTACGGACGCCTCAGGACTGGTCTCTTATCGCTATCGCGCTTCTATACCCGCCGGCTCGCGATTTCGGCATGTCGTTCCCCCACGCGAGGGAACAATCGGCGGCGTCGCGAGCCAGCGGCAACCTCCTGCCCAATATCGGCGGTCCTCTGTGGAAGGCAAGGCGGCTGTATGCTGGCGTCGTCCACTCCGTAACCCTCTATAGGGCCCCGGTCTGGTTAGGCGAGATGGCAAAAAACCGTTATTTATTTGGCGCTTTGCGCCTGTTACACGACCCGACTGGTGTTCGGTCGGGTCGTCGTGACGAGTCGGAAACGTCTCGTTACAAGTTTTAAACCTGGAAGACAGACGAAATGACAGACGATGTGGTTTTAACACGTCGGTTGTCCGGCTCATTATTCACGTATGGCACGCCAAATACTAGATCGAGATTTTACTAGTCGCTGGATAGGTCGAGGTGAACAAATTCCTTAGCCAGCGAGATCACTTGATCTAACTTTACTGTATTACTTCTTATGAGGTTATCTTAAAGAAAAGGTGTATCATGATCAACTTACTATTCCGGAAAATATCAAAGAATGAATAATAGCTGCATGTCGTAGTATCAAGAGAGAAACTTTATTATCTGTACATCAATCATTTGTAAAGGTCGGCTTTCCGGGCTGGTCGAAAACTCGAGCCTGAGTCCAATCGGACAGCTCGTCGGGAGTCCGGGTTTGGCCGGATGTAGAGGAGGGAGAGATAATAAGCTTCATGGGAAACTCAACAAATAAATTTATTGCTTCCATGCTGTACAATGCCGTCGATGATTGTAAGGGCTGTTAGGCGTCGCCATTGGTGGGAGTCTTACAGGGCGGGGGTCGGTGGGCGTGTTTAAAAACTTGATGTAGCAAAGAGTGAGCAAGAGGCACGGTGCGAAAAAGTCGAGCAGTAGATCAAGCGGCGAAAACGATACAGTCGGCGCAAACGGCGCAGAGCGGCGAGTAGCACGATTGACGCAGAGCGTCGGGATAATCGGCGCTTGCTCCAGAAGTCCGCCCGTTAAGACTTTCAACGGAGCCCGAGATGCTCGAGCCCGTTCAGCGAATCCTATGGAACCGAAACGGAGGGTGGGAAAAGAGACCGAGGCGTTTTCTCCATCAAGTCGCTTGGATGAAGCAACTTGGGGAACAAGGTACTGAGGACCTCCGCAAGCTGAGGAGATTTTGTACCCGCTCGGGATCCCCCTATCTCCATTCGTCGCCGGCAAACCGAAGGTGGGAGTCGGCACGCGGCTCGACATGCGGTTCTCAGGCGCTGTGCACATCGCTCGGCTCGGCGCAACGTGCTCGTTGTGCCTCAGGAAGCTGTATGTGTGTGTTTAAAATGTGGCACATGGTACCGTAGTCTGTTAGCCCGTCTACTGATAGTCGGTCGGATAGGGCGTGACGAATGCATCGCCACATGTTTATTAAATGCATTGATAAAAGTTTGGAAGTTGAATATCGCCATTTTGAGCACTTACTATGATTTTCGCATAAAAGTTACATTACATTTTATTACTGAAACAAAATATATTTTAAAGGAAAATAATCTTGTTATTTTAAGAAGAAAACAAAATTAAACTTGAAATTAACTGGAAAATAATTTGAAATAATAATGTTTCAAGCAAAATTTATGAGCTTCTTTTTACATAGAATAAGATTTTGAAATAAATAATATGTTTACAACGAAAAAAACGAGTTGGCCTTGAAATGACCTTGAAAACGTCCACGCGTTAAAACAAATAACTATACTATTTGAATGTCCGTCCAAAATCACAAAAGACATGTGTTACCTTTTTTTATTTGATTAGTTGCTGCGAGATATTTCGTTGTGTCAACTTAAATAATACACCCTGTATAGGGTGTCCCAGAACAACTTTTGAAGTTCTGAAGGCATAATAAGGATTAAAGTGAACATAAAAATCCATTTTGTGATGTTTGTAATAATTATTGTAATATTAAGTAAAAAAGATTTATAAATGATCACGCAAAATATGATAGATGAGTAATGGATTGTAATGTTGATATCTGCCGTAGTGTGTTTATTCATTAAGTCAAACTAAAAAAAAAGTTCCCTTTTTACTTTCTTTCCTAATAAATTTGTAGACTTTTTATAATTAATAAGGAGCACTGCAAACAAGTTGCTGAAGATATGCTTGAACGTGCCAATTCGAACCCTACATTCATGAAACACATCATAATAGGTGACGAGATGTGGGTTCATGTGTTAGACACGCAAACCAGCCAACAAGCTTCGGAAAGAGCTTCGATAACGAGCTGAAACCGAAAAAATCACATCAATTTTGCTCGAAATCAAAGTTATGTTGACTGTTTTTTTTTTTTACATCGTGGTGTTGTCCACTCGGAATTCCTTCCGGAAGGACAAACAGTCAACAAACAATATTATCTAAGCGTTTAAGAGAGAAAAGATCGGATATGTGGAAAAACAATTCTTGGATTTTGCACCACAATAATGCGTCGTTCCACATTTTATAAAATTTTTTCATCACCATTTTTTTCATTTTGGCGATGTTCTCGTCAGTCGAAGACGTTGGAGGTTGACTGGAACGAGGCAAGTCTTCTCACATTTCTCAGTCTTCTTTGAATGCTTTGTATCACTCATATGCTCGTGTTTTCGATAAAGCTGACTCACCGTAGACTTTCTCCAACATTTTCAACGACTCAATACAAAAATGTCGTTGGCAACACAAAATTTGAGGAGAACTCTTTGTCCGATATTTTTATCTATTTTAAAAAACGCAGAGCACACTTAAGGTCGACTAACAAAACCAACAATTGAGTCTTGTACGCAAATTTTTTTACCAAAAACTCAACGAATGTCATTGACCAAGCACTGTATTCGCCATATATAGCTCCATATCACATTTTCCTGTTTCTCAAATTAAAATTACCACTTCGTGGAAAACGTTCTAAATCTATTGAAACCATAAAATTTGCAGAAGAAACTTCAGGCCATACCGGAAAGTGCTTATAAGAAGTGTTTCAACGTCTGGATTTGTTGGCATAAGAGTTCAGCATTAAATGGGGCGTATTTTGGAGACGACAAAATAAATTTGGATGATTAAACCAATATTTTATATTTTATTGAACAATATTTATTTGACAAAATGTAATTCATGTCACTATTTTTGTCGTGCTTTACAAGGTATGTATATCTCATAGTTTTTTGACCATTTCGTCACTTTGATTGACTCTGTTTTTCTTACTATACCGGTAGCGCATAAATCAACTTCCTTCAAATGAACTAATAAATCTGGATTACAAAAAAAATTATCGAAATATAAATGATATTGTAGTTTTTTTAGTTTAAAAGAAATAATTTTTGGACCATTTGCAAGACGACGCGACTTCTTAAAGCGCATTTATTTAGCTTAACAATGTTACCACATTGAATATTGGAGCTTTTGCCGTCATAAATATCATAATCGAATACAAACATTTCCACGCTATAAATGTCCCACTTTTGATTCCGAAACACATCGGTTTTTCTTTTATGAATTGCTCCTACCGTAAAATTTCACCATCATCCACCTACTGATAAAACAGTTGAGAAAAAATCAAAACAGCATTATGTTTTTTCTGAAAATTTGCAGAATTACACGTGTATGCCAAGCTTTGTCAGCAGCATTTTCATCCTACTGCTTCGAAAGTTTTATTTTTTATTTGATTTTCTGAAACTCTGCACGGGACATTGTTCGACGAATAGACTCACACCCTAATAAAGCATCAGTGAACCACTAATTATTATCAGATGATTGCGGTTGAAAATTGTCCAAATACATAAAAGATATCTAACCGATGAAGCATCAAATCGTAACCGTTACTACGCATTCAATTATGTACATTTTTAGTTCTAGAGAGAAAAAATACTCGAACAATTTTGATGGAGAACTATTGCGGATTTTTTGTTTTGTACCTTCAGGAAGTAAAACATGGTTTTCAGGAACACAAGAGTTTTCTTCTTCACTATTTATCCAAACATATTTATGATCTGGTTCTAATTTTATTTGATTTTCCGTATAACTTGCCTGCACATTACTGAAAGATGTTTTGGGAAGCGCAACGCATCATCAACACGGCAAATTCCCTACCGAATTCATACTCTAAAGTACTTTCTGATTCCGATCAGAAGTCGGAAACATCGCAATCAATTTCGTTCAAGATTTATCAAAACATCGACATGTTGATTATTTTCTTGAATCTCATATTTTGCCTGAAGTGTTGTGTTAGATAAGTTCAGCGTTGATCGTTTTCTTATCGATATTAAATAGAAAATGGTTCTGAAAAGAATTGAACTAGACGTTGTTCTGAACGCTGTAGATTTCGAATAGAATGAATAACCAGTTACAAAATGCAGAATCGACTTCGGTTGCGGGAGAATGAAATTTTTCTCGGTTCTTCTTAGATGACTGATTACGAACCTGAACTCAATATCTAGTTTTTCACTTGAACTGAATTTATGTTGTAAAGTACATTCATACGTAGAAACATCGAAAACTTTACTTATGAAGACAGATACGATATTTCTAACACCGACCGCCGCGACTGTAGCATGCACGACCCGCCGCGGTCAGCGACCCAGTAAAGCTGGCCAAAAATATGAAAAACAAAATTTCACACAGGCTATCCAAACATAATTATAATGTTAATATAATGATCAGTTCAATGTATTCTGGCAGGATTGTTCGTCTATTTTGCTGTTTCTTTATTTCAAAGTGCCTCGAACATAGTTAATCTAAAATATCCTATTATCCTCTTTCCGCGCAACGTCTATATAGAAGTTTGTATTGCGTAAAATAGCAATATAAAAAAAATCATCATCATTTATAATGGCTCTTTAGCTATCCATAACAGTTCTTAACAAGAAAGAAAAACATAACTTGTTACTATTTTTTGGACTATTTATTAAGTGACAAACTTTCTCTCCACATATTTTTTTTACAAAAATTCCACATGATACTACCTAGGTGCTTTATTTATTCTATAAATTAAAGTCTCCTATTTAGTTTCTGCAAAGATGATCTGCGTATATTTGCGAACTTCGGAGATAAATGCTGTAGAAATGACCTTGTCACTACTATACTTATGTATTTTCTCTCAATATTTTATTAGTATTGTTGTATTGCAACAAGTGAAGAACCTACAACTGCTTCTCATTCATCATTATACTTAGATAAATCATTATAACAACGCGCAGAGTGAAAAAATACAAAACAAACAAAACGGCGGAACATTATACACTTATGTTTCTGAATATTTGCCGCAATGTCATTCTTTGCAACAAAAATTGTGCGAAATTGCGTCGCGTATCTTAACGTTTGAGATACCATGAAGTTCGTTTATATGTGTTTTATAAGATCAGCTGCCACCGTTTATAATTTATGGAGATATTCGCGAGATACCGCATACACGTTTCATGTGTGTACACAATGGATCCGCAAATCTAAGAAAATGATTAAAAACTAAAAATGCTCCCATCGTCATGAAATTTCGTACCTATAGATTTTTGAGATCGCTGAGTTCGAATCTGAAATTAGGATTTAGAAATTCAAAATGGCGGTTCCAAAATGACGAACGGAAATGTTAAAAGTGCTCCTATCATTGTACAACTTCGTACTGGTAGATTTTCGAGGTCGCTTATTCAAATCTGAACACAGAATTTAAAAATTCAAAATGTCAGATTCAAAATAGCGGTCAGAAATACTAAAAGTGCTCCAATCATTGTGAAAATTTGGTATTGGTAGATATTCAGGGTCGCTACATTCAAATTCCAATTCAAAACTAAAACATTAAAACTGGTTGGCTTTTTTGATCTTTTGCCATATTGAATCTACTACTTCGAATTTCTGAAGTTAAATTCGTATTCAGTAACCTCAAATACTCCCAACTATCGAGTTTTACACAAAGTCAATATTTGCATTTGGTTCAACATATTGCATTCGCCATCTTGAATTTTAAAAATGATATCAGATTCAGATTCAGCGATCTCAAAAACTCTCGAATACCGAGTTTCATCCAAATCAAGTCACTTTTCGTATTTTGGTCCGCCATATTCAATCTGCCATTTTGAGTTTCGAAACTTTGACATAAATAGGATGAACGATGCAGAAAACCTTATATAAATGTAACGGTGTTACATATGTTCACATATCTTACAAGATATTAATTTTGGTCAGACTATTTTGGTCTACTGGTCTCCTGGCACACTGTGCGCCGCAGAGAGGAGACGTGGTGTTCTACGCGGGTTTTGTTTTCTGCAACCAAAGTCGACCACGTTATGCATTTCGTAATTGCGGTTATTTATTCTATTCGAAATCTACAGTGCTCAGGAAAACGTCCAGTTCAGTTTTTCTCAGAGCTACTTTCTATTTAAAATGTCGAAAAGAAAACGATCAACGCTGAACTTATCTAACGTAATACGTTGGATACAATATGAAATTCAAAAAATAATGATAAACATAATGATCAACATGTTGATGTTTTGGTAAATCTTAACGAAATTTATTACGCTGTTTCCAATTTCGGATCGGAATCAGAAGGTACTTTAGAGAATAAATTCGATAGGGAATTTGCCGTGTTGATGATGCGCTTCCCAAAACATCTTTCAGTATAGTGCATGCAAATTATACGGAAGACCAAATAAAATTAGAACCAGATTATAAATACGTTTGGATAAATAATGAAAAAGAAAACTTTTGTGTTCCTGAAAACCATATTTTACTTTCTGAAGGTACAAAATAGAAAATCCGCTATAGTTTTCCATCAGAATTGTCCGAATATTTCTTCTCTCTAAACTGAAAACTTACATAATTGAAGCTACGCGTAGTAACGGTTATGACTTAATGCTTCATCAGTTAGATATCTTTTTAGATACAATTATTTGGACAATTTTCAACCACAATCATCTGATAAAGATTGCTGGTTCACAGATGCTTTATTAGGGTGTAAGCCTATTCGTCGAGCAATGTCCCATGCAGAGTTTCAGAAAATCAAATAAAAAATAAAATTTTCGAAGCAGGAGGTCGAAATTGCTGCTGACAAAGCTTGGCGTGTACGTTCTGTTCTGCAAATTTTCAGAGAAAACATAATGCAGTTTGGTTTTCTCTCAACTGTTTTATCAGTGGATGAGATAATAGTGAAATTTTACGGTAGAATCAACTTGAAGCAATTTATGAAAAAAAAACTAATACGCTTTAGAATCAAAATGTGGGGCATTTGTTCGACTGAGGTTTCTGTTCGACTGCGACATTTATGACGGTAAAGGCTTCAATATTTAATGCGGCAATATTGCTAAGCTAAATAAATGCGCTTTAGGAAGTCGCGTCGTCCTGCAAATGGTCCAAAAATTACTTTTTTCAAACTACTTAAAAAATTATAACATTATTATTTGTATTTCGATAATTTCTTTTGTAATCCAGATTTATTGGTTTATTTGATGAAAGTTGGATTACGAGTCATCGGTATAGTAAGAAGAAACAGAGTCAATGAGAATAACGAATTTCACAAAAAAGCTATGGGAGTTACATACATTGTAATGCACGTCAAAAATAGTAGCATGAATTATATAACGGTGATGGATTCGAAACCATTTTCCATACGGTCAATACATTCTGGTGTTACTCCATTAGGATCTGTAAAACACTATTCTAGAAATGATAAGTATAGAAGACATTCATTTTCCAAGAGCATTTCTGTTGTGTAATAAGTTCATGGGCAGAGTCGATCTTCATGATGGACATTATAGTAATTTGTTGCCACCCATCAAAGCAAAAAATGGATCTGTTCCATACTAATAAGGCTTATACAGTCAATAACTAATGTAACTGTTTTGAGAAATATAGTATGAGAAGAAAATAGGGGAACTAAAGAAATGGGATTAGCAATTTGTCATTTTTATCTTGCGAAAGCCAGAACAAGTGATGTAGTAAAAAGAAATCCATTATTTTTCCAATAGATGGCTTTAGTAATGTGTATCTCGCGTTGTATAAGTGCGATCGGTTTACGCTAGATGGCGTTAGAAAGATAAGATTTTGTACTAAAAAAAAACTTCTCAGACAGTTTTGTGATTGTTTGACTCAGTATTGTTTAAGCGCGCGTCAAAGATGGGCACCAGCAAAGAGAAAATACGCCATATTTTACAGTTTTTCTTCGATAAAGACGAAAACGCAAGCCAAGCGGCTGAAAATGTGAATAGTGTTTATGGTCCTGATACTGTAACAGCCAATCACGCGCAATTTTGGTTTCGTCGATTCCGTTTCGATAATTTTGATGTCAAAGATACACCACGCTCTGGAAAGCCAATTGTCGAAAATGTCGATAAAATAATGGAAATCGTCGAGTCCG
>NW_022639518.1:260884-281812 GCF_010583005.1 Odontomachus brunneus | reverse complement strand
AATCACGCGCAATTTTGGTTTCGTCGATTCCGTTCCGGTAATTTTGATGTCAAAGATGCACCACGCTCTGGAAGGCCAATTGTCGAAAATGTCGATAAAATAATGGAAATCGTCGAGTCCGACCGTCATGTAAGCATTGTTTCGATTGCCCAGGAGCTAAACATTGCACAAAAAACCGTTTAGAACCACTTAAATAAGACTGGATACAAAAAGAAGCTCGATATATGGATGCCACACGAGTTTACGCAAAAAAACCTCAATGGATCGAATTTCCATCTGCGAATTGCTGCTGAATCGCAAAATCGACCCATTTCTGCAGCGGATGGTGACTGGTGATGAAAAGTGGGTCACTTACGACAACGTCAAGCGAAAACGGTCGTGGTCGAAACGCGGTGAGCCGGCGCAAACGGTGGCCAAGCCAGGATTGACGGTCAGAAAGGCTTTGCTGTGTGTTTGGTGGGATTGGCAGTGAATCATCCAATATGAGCTGCTCCCCGACGGCCAAATTTTTAATTCGGACCTGTACTGTCAACAATTGGACCGTCTGAAGGAATCAATCGCCCAGAAGCGGCCAGCTTTGGCCAATAGGAGAGGAATTGTGTTCCATCAGGACAACGCCAGGCCACACACATCGATAGTGACTCGTCAGAAGCTCCGGGAGCTTGGTTGGGAAGTTGTTATGCATCCACCTTATAGTCCGGACCTGGCACCTAGTGATTACCACCTGTTCCTGTCTATGGCGAATGATTTTGCTGGTGAAAAATTTGCCTCAAGAGAAGCTTGTGAAAATCGACTGTCCCAGTTTTTTGCCAATAAGGATAAGGGTTTCTATGAGAAAGGCATAATGGAATTATCTTCAAAATAGCAACAAGTTATCGAACAAAACGGTGCATATTTGACCTAAATCGGATCATTCTAATTATGCTAAATAAAGCCTTCAATTTCATGCAAAAATAATGGATTTCTTTTTACTACACTTTATGCCTACAAACAATCTACGAAGTTGTCGTGGCATCATCTACTTAACAGCTTCATCCATAGTTTGTATCCACTCATCATTATCTTCAATTAAACCTAAAGTTAAAAATACAGTTGTAAACGTTTAATAATTTTATCTATTAATAGCCTTTAGATATTCAAAACTCGTAGCTCCTTTAACAGTAAGTAATAATAATCGTAAAGAAAATAATTCTTTTTGCGTAGGACTAACAGTATATATGCGTCCAATACAATTATAATGACTACTACGTTTAACCCAACGTGAAATACTTCTACCATTAACTTTCTCTTTTTTAAATGTATAATAACATGGAATTTCTATATACAAATATTTTCTTGCTTCTTCATCGCGCAAATTTAGTGCAAAATAATCTATTAACATTGTAACTTGATTTAAAGCAGAAGATATTGCATTTTCGATAGTATCATTTTCAATAATTACATTTTGTTTATTAGTTAAATATACGAGTAAACGTATTACAGCGTGACTTTTATCTTGTAGTTTCTTACTGAATATACGACAGCTAGCTTCTACAGGTCCAACATAACGAGCTTCGATATAATCGCGAATCTCAGTATGGTCAATTAATATATTTTCTGTTACTGGTTCAATTGTTACAGCAGCAGCATCATGACTTTTATAAATATACTTATAAAGATATTAACTGATTTGATGCTTGAAATAACCTCAACATTGATATGAGAATTAAATATAATTGACAATATAGAACAATACGGAACAACATGAAGATTATGAACTATATATCCCCCAGGACGTTCAAAAGTTCTATCAAGATCTCGTCTACGATAGTAAGGATAAGCGTCTTCATCCATTCTAATATCTTCAAGAAATGGTTTCGGATAATGTTTTGAACATTGTCCATTTACTAAAAACTACACCAATCACCACAAGGTCCATGAATCATGTCTTATAACTATGTCTTATTACTATATGTCTTGTAACTATATCATGTAAAATACGATTTTCATGTGGATTAGGAATTTCAGCAAAAATATATTTATCTACAATTTGAGTAGTTGTTATTTTAAAATAATGTTTTAAAGTAATCAATAAATGAATATGTGGTAAACCACGTTTTTGAAATTCAATAACATACACATATGCTGCTACCAAAAAATGTTTGCTTAACAATTAAATCAATTAAACAATCTTTCTTAATATCAAAAAATCTAGCACAAATATCAGGTCTATCAAAAGCTTATTGCCGTAGTTTTTACTTGTTTAAAAACTGTTACTTGTGTCTGATACAAGTAACTACTGTTACTTGTGTCCAAGTAAAAGATTTTCTTCAATATCACGCCATTTTGGATTACAAGTCATTATAATGAAAAAGTCTGGTTTACCAAATTTAAAAACAATTGCTATTGCATCTTGATAATTTTGTAATATATAACGAGGTGATCCAATAAACATAGAAGGAAGTATAACCATTTTTCCAATACATCCATTTAAATTACTTGCCATATTTTGCATATAATCTATTAAACGCTGATATGTTTCAACGCGTAATTGTTTTTATAAACTTTACAATAATTTATTCTATCTTTTTCAATTTTTACATAATTGTTTACAAGCCATTGTTGAAATAACCGATGTCCTAATAAAAAAAAACATTAAATTTATTACGAATAACTATACGGTATTTAATATATTGTCCTATAGTTATCCTTCTATTACTATTTAATTTCACTAAATTACGATGCCATCCTCGAGTTCCGTATAGATAAAATAATGGGTATATCCAAGGTTCTACATTTGGATCCATACTATTAATTGTTGTAAGACAATTTAGTATTTCTGTTGTATTGTTACATAGGAATCAGGAATTTCTCCATCAGAAGTTGTTTTAAAAACTACAGCAACTTTATTTGTTTTATGAACATTATATCTATGTCGATCCATCCTAGGTTTTAACGTAAATGATAATTGTAACTCTGATAGTGATTCACCAGATTCAGTTTCTAATTGTCGTTGATTATTTAATTCTTCATCCATCATTTGATATGATTGTGCAAATACATTATATTCTCGCATTACATACTCAAGATGTTGAATAATTTCAAAGTCTAATCCCGAATGCTGATTAAGTCGATAGTCTATTGCTTCATTTAAACCAACAATAAAAAGTTGGCCATAAGTTGGGTTTTCATTTTGTACAACATGTTATATTAATTTGATAATAAATCTGTCCTTGTATTTTGAAACAATATGGACCAGGTCGCTTTTCTTGAAACTTAATTAAATTAACATTAAATAATGCAAAGGAAAATAAGCTATTATAACTACGAATATATCTAAAAAAATTATTAGATTTTATATGATTTCCATCAAATAAATTACGAAGAAATAGAGGTAATTCGGGCAATAGCTCAAGATAAACTGCACCAACAATCACTAAAGGAATTTCCTTTATTAGAAACTTTTTTAGCTGCAAAATGTTTAGAATTACAATGAATGCAAAACACATTAATGGAACCTATATAACATTCAACAACGTCTTTTAATGCAATTGTATTATTAATATTTAAAAGAGGCTGTTTTTTTGTCGTGATCGGTAGCGATCTTGATATTCGACAAGTCGCTGAGTTATTAATGAAATATTTAAAGAATTTTCAACATTTTGACTTCTTAATTCTGTATCATGATTATTGAAGTACTCGCAATACATTTCTCCCCAACGTTATTATTAAATTCCATTATACGATTTTTGAAATTAACTGTTTTTATTATATTACCTTCTTTTTCAATTTGACGACGAGGTCGTTGATTTTCGTTTCTTTCCTCACGACGACGTTGTTGAAATTCTTCTTTTTCAGAAATCCGCTCGATTCTACATCTTGGCATTTTATAAGTATACTATATATATTTCTAAAAATTAAATAAAAAGTATAAACACTTTGAATAAATACGTAGGTTATTCGTATTTTCGTTATGGATCAAAATAACATAAATCTAGAAACAATGTTTAGCTCACCTTCTTAAAAGAAGTAAGTAGAATGGATTCGATATATCAGAATTATTACGACATATCAATCTATTGATTTTTATCAAACATATAAAACCCAACGTGTTAAACATGGTCAACTAACGAGACTTTTTTATTATCTTATTTGTTTATTGTTAAAAATGGAATTGATCATGTAATAACAAAATCCATTTCTTTTCTTTATTTTCAATAAAAATAAAATATCCAATAAACAATAAAGAGAAATAGTGGAAATAGAGAAAACAATGTTGAACTTGAAAAATCAAGTGATCACTGGAAATGTATTGAAAAAACGTTGTCACTTAAAAGAGAGAGAAGCATTAAGAAATATAAAGAAACGATTTAACAACCACAAACATACACAATATCTTACGATCACAATTTAAATTATATTGTTATTGTTATCCCCTTCTATTTTGTTATTGTCATTATTGTCATTATTGTCGTTATTGTCATTATTGTCAATATATTCATCATTGACATTGTCCTTATCATCATCACCATCATAATCAACAATATCGTCATCATCATCATCATCATCATCATTATCATCAATTTAATCATATTATCATATTATTATGTTATCATTACCGCTTTATAGTCATTAACAATAGCATTTAATTGAGAATATATCATAATATTATTTTGTTCATATACAATAGTTCATATATTATAATATAATAGTGAGGTAAAGAGACAGGAAGACAATGAAAGAAAGAGTGATAGAAGTAGAGTAAGAGGGAAAAAGGAAAAGAATGTAAGATAAAAACGAAAGAAGTAGAATGGAAATGAGGAAAAGTGAAAAAAAAATAAAAAAAGGAAGAGAGAAACACAAAGAGTAGCAGAAATACAGAGAAGCAAAGGGAATAAGAGATAAAAAGATGAGAAAAAAGAGAGAGAAACATAGAGATTGAGAAACAAATAGGTAAAAAGACAAAGAGGCAGGATTACAGAGATGCAGATGTATAAAGAGATGCAGATGTAGATCTATAAAGAGGCAGAAAGATAAAGCGGCAGGAAGACAAAGAAAAACGGAGTGATAGAGATAGAATAACAAACAAAAAAGTAGAAAAAAGAGGACAAAATAAAAAAGAATAAAAAAAGATCCATAGAATAAAAATATCAAAGAAATAATTAAAGAGAGAGAAAGAGATGGAGAAAAAGAGAGAGACAAAAAGAAGCAGAAACACAGAGAAAAAAGACAGAGAGAGACAAAGAGATACTAAAATACAAAGAAAAGAATAGATAGAAAAAAGAGGAGAAAAAGAGAGAAACAGATAAACAGAGAGACGGAGAAGGAGAGAAACGAAACAGAGTGGCAAAGGCAGAGAAGTGAAATTATTGGAATGAAAAGAAACAAGAAGGTAACTAAAACAGCAAAAAGACAAGGAAGGAAAGAAAGAAGTAACGTAAGAGTACTTCAAAGAGACTTTTCATACAAAGAGAATCATACTCACTTGTACATAATCGCACGTAGCTCGACGTATGCACGTACGCACGCAATATATATATATATATATATATATATATATATATATATATATATATATATATATATATCTTTCTGTCTTCCTTTCTCTCTCGCTCTTCTTTTCTTGTCGTCTGTTTTGTCACGACTGGAAGGAAAGAAATTTACGAAAAGGTTATACAGATTGATAAATAAGCATATAAATTAGATAAATAGATAAATTATATATTAATGTAAAGGCCTTTGAACGTCAGAAAGTCTTAATCATAACCGTAATTCCATAAGTTTCTAGTCAGATAAAGCAACGCAAGTGAAAATTCATATACAGATTTACGGTTAAGAATTTTCACTTGCTCTATCTCTATCTCTAATTACGGTAACTTAAGTAAAACATTCTGACTATATTTTAAATACATTATATAATTATAATATGAAATATGTACCTTTTGTCTTTCCTTTCTCCGTTTTTTTTTTTGTATTTCTTCTTCGTGATTTCTAACCGCTATCGATTCGGATAATGACAGCCGCACGCGACGCGAAGCCAACCGCAACACAATATCGAGACAGCCAATCAGCGTCACGGAAAAGAAGCCTCAAAACTTCGATATAAACTTTATTAACTCAGTTAACATGACTTTTTTTAGAAAAGATAACTTTTTAACAAACAACGAGCGACGGCTAAAAGCTTTAGAAGGTCATTAAGGAGGGTGACCTCTATAACATAAGTCAAAGTCAAGGTTATCTGACGGGGGTCCCTTAAACAGAAGTTTTATCTTTTACATAAATATAATAAAAAAATAAAAAATATATAAACACACACACGCACACACACGCACGGGCGGGCAAGCAGTGTATGTGAGTGTGTAATTTTTGGACACCGTATATACAGAAACATCTAATTTGTAGGCTAGGACGGTGCTTGCTACACACACACATACATACACGCAAACACACATTGCGATGGCTGCATATGTTTCTATTATTCTCGTACTTGAAGTTTTATAAATAGAATAATATATTTCTCACACATTAATTTATGCAGTGTCGCAAACTTATATGGATGATTGTTAAATCATCCAAATATAATAGGAACACACGCAGACACCGCGAGCTCGCCCGGGCGGGCGTGCAAGCGCACGGGCAGGCAAGCAGTGTGTGTATACGTGCGTATGGCTAGCACCTTCCTAGCCTTCAAACAAATTCGATGTTTTTGTATATACATTGTCCAAAAATTACACTCATTTTATGCAATTTCTTTTGTTAATAACTTTTTAATAAACAATGACCGCCGGCTAAAACCTTCAGGTCACTCAGGAGGGACCTCTATAATATATGTCAAGGTCAAGGTCATTGGGGGTGGGTCCGCTATATTAAATAATTACCAAATATTAAAACATGAATTTATTAAGAACTATTCTGAACATAAAACCAACTGCTAATGAATTCTTTTCAAATACATGTAACATGTATCTGAGCTCTTTCCAAATCATTATTTGAACACATTTTTACTGACGTTCCCTGTTATACTTAAGAACTCATTAGGAACTTTTTATTCATTGTTTCTGAAGAAAAAGAGGAATTCATTTCCCTTTTATTGAATTCGGCAAGATTTTTTTAAGAACTCTTAATGCCATCTGGGTATCTATGGTAAATAAAAAATAAATATTTGTAGTAATATCTTGTAAATATTTTTATAAACATTATACATGAAATAATAAATTTAGTTATTTATAATTATTAAATTAATGAAGAAATAATAAAATCGAAATTTAAATTTTTGTAATGTGCACACTGTGCAAAAAAAAGTTCTTTAAATTAAAGAAATATATTTTGTTAAATATAATTTCTTTAAAAAAATATTTGTTAAATTTTAGAAGACATTCCAGACAGCACAGAGAATTAAAAAAAAAATTAAAAATTAATTCAGTCGTATGTCATCAATATTAACAAGAGAATACCGCGAACCCGAACTCTTTGATTTTGATACATATAATGTATGTAGAGTAAATCAATACATGAATAACGGTATATTCCATTTGTGTCCTATCCCTATTTAAAGGTATTATTTATATTCTCAAAGTAAAAAGGACGATTCCATTGTTTTGTGTATTACTCTTAAAGTTAAAGGAGACAGAAAAAAATTTTTCGAATAAAAGTTTAATGGTAAATTAAGTGCTGTAAATCGATATAAGCATAAAAAAATATTCATAAAAATTTTTCTTATAATAAAAAAAGGTATTTTCTTATTTAGGCTTATGTTAATTTACAGCACTTAACTTACCATTAAACTTTTATTCGAAAAAATTTTTTTCTATCTCCTTTATTTTAAGAGTAACAAACAAAAAAATGGAATCGACTTTTTTATTGTAAGAGTGTAAATCATATCTTTAAATATTAGGTGTACAACTTTGTTTCCGCCGTTTATCTATAAATGGCTTTAGCGGTAAGTGGTGATCGAAATAAATAGATCATAGACGTCATAAAATAAACTTGGGCATCTATCAACATAACCCCATAGAAAAATTAGTTCAATTTGTGTCTGCTTCATAAAGTTATTCTCGATTGAAAATGTCAGTTTACGAGCCAAATTCTCATCATTTGCAGGAGGTTTTAATTTTCTGCTTCAATATGAAGAAATCTGCGGCTGAAGCTCATCGAATGTTCTCAAATACTTATGGTGAGGCCGCTATTAGTGAAAGAACGTGTCGTGAGTGGTTTCAACGCTTCAATAACGGTGATTTGGATGTCGAAAACCGGCATAGCGGTGGAAGAGAGAAGGTTTTCGAAAATGCAGAATTGGAGGTATTACTTGATCAAGACTCGTGTCAAAATCAAGAAAAATTGGCACAATCATTGGGAGTGACTCAACAAACCATTTCGAAACGCCTCAAAGCCATGGGAATGATTAAGAAACAAGGAAATTGGGTCCCGTACGAATTGAAGCCGAGAGATGTTAAACGGCGTTTGTTTGCTTGTGAACAGCTGCTTGAAAGGCAAAGACGGAATGGATTTCTGCATCGCGTGACTGGGGACGAAAAATGGGTTCATTACGATAGCCCCATAGCCCCCGCAGAAGATCATGGGGAGTTCCCGGCCATGCTTCCACGTCGACGGCCAAACCGAATATTCACGGCTCCAAGGTCATGCTCTGTATTTGGTGGGACGAGCTCGGCGTAGTGTATTATGAGCTGTTAAAACCGACTGAAATAATCACAGGCGATCGGTGCAAGGCAAATTGATGCGTTTGAGCCGAGCATTGAAAGACAAACGGCCGCAATACAACGAGAGACACGATAAAGTGATTTTACAGCATGACAATGCTCGACCCCATGTTGCGAAAGTGGTCAAGACATACTTGGAAACGTTGAAATGGGAAGTCCTACCCCACCCGCCGTATTCTCCAAACGTTGCTCCCTTTGACTATCACTTGTTTCGATCAATGGCACACAGCCTGGCTGACCAGCACTTCCGGTCTTATGAAGAAGTAAAAAATTGGTTCGATTCGTGGATGGCCTCAAAAGATGACCAGTTTTTTTGACGCGGGATTCGTACGCTGCCCGAAAGATGGGAGAAAGTAGTAGCCAGCGATGGACAATACTTTGAATCATAAATGTATAACGAGTTTTTTTACAATAAAGCCTCGAATTTCAGAAAAAAACGGCGGAAGCAAAGTTGTACACCTAATAGCAACACCTAATAGGACACAGATGGAACATACCGTAATTCATATACTGTATACTATAATTCATTTATTCTACATATTCACGAAAGTGTATCAATATCAAAGAGTTCGGGTTCGCAGTGTTCCTTTGTAATTTCATTTTCAGATATAAAAGGAATTCTTCAGAATTTAGTTCAGTAAAAAGAATTCTTTTTGCATCTAAAAATGAACTCAGAATTGATGACGTACGACTAAATTCTTTTTGAATTGTCTGTGTTATCTGGGATGTAATAAATATAAAGTAAAATTTTTTTAAATTTGTAAAAAATGAGCTGCAAAATTATGAATTTCTAAATAAAAAATGATTTCTTAAATTTAAAATCAAGTCTGGTGTATTTCATGAGGTCAAATAACAAATTTATCATCAAGTCTGGTGAACGAGGTGTCCATAGTACAGGACTCTTATGTTCAATGCAGCGATTTGCAAATATTTCATTGAGTTTATTTCTCGCAAACAACGAGAAATGAGCCGAGCATCCATCGTGCTGGTACCACATTGTTTGTCGTGTTTGATCTTGTCTTTTATGTTTTCAACTTGTTTTGAGCTTTTCTATCATATGATCAAAACAAAACATATCGATTCCATTTAAAAAAATGAATACCTGTATGTGCGCTCGGACTAATAGAGGAATATTAATACTAATGATTCTCATAAGTGGCAAAAAAGATCTCGTGAAAATGAAGAACCTCCACAAGTTACAAGAGGAGGAAAAGAAATAAATGTAAAGAGAGAAATAGACTTATAATTATTAATATTTATGCGAAAGATAAAGTAAAAAATATGAAAATTTTGTGAAAGTTTTTATTTTTCTGTATAATTAATATGGAAGGATAAGACACAAAGGAAGACAGAAAAAATATATATTTAATATTCACATAATGAAATTGTAACTAATTGTATATTATAAATTATAAATAATTATATATTATAAATTATAAATTATAAATACACATCTTATGTTTATATAAATATAAAGTTCTTTATTAATTATAAAAATTAATTATCAGAATATAACAATATAATTATATAATAATATTATAATGTTAAATCAAAGTTACATCAATGAAAATAGAAATGTGTTAATATATTATTTATGGTTTAAATTCATAACAAAGATGATGATCGTAAAAAAATGTTGTATACATAAAGTTTCTTTGCACTATCCGCAAGTAATTATCGCAATGTTGCCGCAAAGATCATATGTTGTTTTCGAATGTTTTTAAAACAATACTTCAAATTCGTCAGGCCTATATTCTATATAGCCGCTTTTAAACCAAGCATATTTAAATAAATTTCTAAATCTGGGTGATGAAAATTAAAAATGGGTAACGATTGCAATTTTAAAATTGAGACTCGTGCATGTAATTTTATATCAAAATCTAGAAGCATGACAATATCCGAAAAATGTTTTATAAAATTCTTCCACAATCTAAAACCGTACACATCTAATGGTTGTCTCCGTTGTTCCTGCTGGTATTGTCAGAAAAACAATATCTTCTGCATTGTTTGGCCTATTTCTTGCAATTAAGTTTGGGCAATGACCAGTCTATGAATCCAATAATAAAACAGATTTTGGACCAATGTTTGGAAAATAAATGTCTCTTAACCATATCTCAAAATGATGCGAGGTCAATCTTCCGGATTTTGAAACCATAACATAAATATTGTTTTCCTTAAACATTGTTTCCTGTACTCGTGGACCGAATGTTCCAGTAGGTTCTTTTAACACAATAAAAAGAAGAGATAATAATCTACCATCGCCTGAAATTGTTGGTATAACTATGTGTTGTTGCCGATATCGATTGCACTATACACTCAACTTTTTTGGTACCTTGCATTGCCAACGAACGGCAGGTATGAAATTCTAGTTGGAATCCGCTTTGATCTGAATTATATATATTTTCAAATCCATAACGCGTAATATAATATTTAACATTTTTGATAAACCTATTACTTTTTACTTCTAGATATTCTTTTGATTTCAGAGTTTTCTTTGTTATAAATTTTGTAATTTTTCGAGACACAATTTTGTGCCCTATCTTAAAACGTTTTACCCATTCATTTGATGCTGTAATCCCTGGGGCATTAATCTTGCGTTTTGAGGACCCATCGAGCAATATCTATGTCATGAACAACTGCTCCTTTGTGCAAACTTTCTTGGAATTTATTTTATGTATATGATGAAATTTCTTTCAGCTTTTCCAATTTTATTCCACCTCTGTTCACTTGTTCCCGCCACCTTGCGGCAATTGCCGGAGTGATGTAACTTTCCAAAATGTATGTTTTACGTATTCAAGCGATTTTGATTTCACTAGATTTCTAAGACTTAATAGCTCTTCTTTTATATTCAATTAGAATGTCATCATTTACACATGCCATTTCTTTTACATAATACGTTGTTTCTTCTTTTTCACTTCCTTACAGTTTCATTAATTCTGCTTATATCGGTAGAATTCTGCGGTATATCGAAAGAATTTTCAAAATCAAGACTATCTTCTTCTTCTATTTCATATTCGGTATCATATATTTTGTGAAGTATATTGCCTATTTTATCTTTTACTTCTCTTTTTGTATTTGTAATAGGAGTTTGTGGGAAATTTAAAAAGGAAGCAGCAAACAGTAGTATTACTACGTTTTTGGATTAAACAGCATTTTACCTTAAAAATTATATAGTATATTGTAAACATATAAATATTTGTTTAAAAATATATTTGTAATTATTAGGGCTATGACTTTAATCCGGATCATACCGTTATTCGGATATCCGGACATTCAGGTACAATATATAATTACCAATAAAATCCGTCCTAAGGATATTATCAGGATATTCAGATATACTTCGCGCGAATAGTGTGAATAATGGTATTCGTATTAGGTGGTAAACTTAGTTCCTGCGGTTTTTTTTGTTTAAAAAACTCATTTATTTCGACATCAAAAGCAAAAAATACATTAATCGAAGTATTTTCCCTCGCTAGCTATACATTTTTCCCATCTTTCGAGCAACGCGTAGATTCCGCGACGATAGAACGATTGGTCTTTTGATGCAATCCATTCGTCGATCCATTTTCGCACATCCTCGTAATTTCTGAAGTGTGTATCCACCAAGCCGTGCTACATCGACCGGAACAAGTAATAGTCCGAAGGAGCTAAGTCTGGTGAATACGCTGGGTGCGGGAGAACTTCCCACTCGAGCTGCATCAGTGTTTCTTTGACGGCTTTGGCAACGTGTGGTCGAGCGTTGTCGTGCAAAAGCATGACTTTACGTCGATTGCTGGCTACTGCTGGCCTTTTTTCCAACAATGCTTCATTCAGACGGTTTAATTGTGATTGATATCGATCCCCCGTGATACTTTCGTTCGGTCTGAGTAGCTCATAATAAACGACGCCGTGCATATCCCACCAAATGCAAAGCATTGCTTTGTGGCCATGAATATTTCTCTTTGGTGTGGATGTCGATGGTTGGCCAGGGTCTACCCATGATTTTCTTCGTTTAGGATTATCGAAGTATATCCATTTTTCATCGCCAGTCACTATGCGCCACAAAAAACTCTTCTTTTTCTGCCTGGCGAGCAGAGAAATAGAGATGTTTAAGCGATTCGCAATGGCATTTGCGGTTAATTCGTGTGGTACCCATTTTCCCTCCTTTTGAATTTTTCCCATTGCATGTAGACGTTTGGAAACAGCCATCGGAGTAACATTTAATGCTGCAGACAATTCTTGGAGCGTTTGAGTAGAGTTTTCGTCCAATAATGCCTGCAAATCGGTGTCTTCAAACTTTTTCGGTTGGCCTGAGCGTTCTTTATCATTGACATCAAAATCATCACTCTTAAATCGCTGAAACCATACTTGGCATGTTCTTTCCGATGGAGCATAATTGCCATAAGCTTCGAAAAGCAATTTATGAGCTGCAGCTGCAGTTTTTTTCAAGTCAAAGTAATGAAGCAGCACATGTCGAAAAAAACAACTTATCACGTTCCATATTTAATCAAAAGAAAAAATAGCACTGCTCGCTTAAATGAATCTCTTCGCACTGAATTTTATTGACAAATGTCTAACCTCTAAAATGCAGCGAGTTTCAGATGTCAAAATAAATTACACCTACAACTAACGTCATCTAACTGTGAGCCTCAGGAACTAAATTTACCACCTAATATTATTAAAATATCCGTATTATATGGATATTCTAATACTCTAGAAAAAATACGACAAATAAGATTTCATTATAACTTTTCAAAAGTTAAAAATAAAATTGTAAGAAAAGTTTAAACATATACAGGGTGGACCATTTTAATCCATCCAGTCGAATATGTCGAATACCAAGCACGGGAGAGAAAAATGTTTCAGACAAAAGGTGTACGGCTGAAAAAAACGCATTCAACAATAGTAGTTATTTGACATAGGATGGCGTCGCCAAGGTCAGAACAAGGTCAACTTTGCTTTTTTAAATAGAAATAGATATTTTTTATTACGGCATTTTATTCAACGTAAAAACGCAAATAACTTTTGCTTGAAAAAATTTTTTATACGACCTCTATTTTCTAAGATATTTACGTAAATATCTTAGAAAATAGAGGTCGTATAAAAAATTTTTTCAAGCAAAAGTTATTTGCGTTTTTACGTTGAATAAAATGCCGTAATAAAAAATATGTATTTCTATTTAAAAAAGCAAAGTTGACCTTGTTCTGACCTTGGCGACGCCATCCTATGTCAAATAACTACTATTGTTGAATGCGTTTTTTTAAGCCTTACAACTTTTGTCTGAAACATTTTTCTCTCCCGTGCTTGGTTTTCGACATATTCGACTGGATGGATTAAAATGGTCCACCCTGTATATAATTTTTTTAAATATTAATATACTTACAAACACATAGCAATTGATACAAGATTAAACAATTTAACGCACTAGACTAACGTTCGCGAAGCGACAGCATTTTATAGTATTGCTTATGTAACACGAAACATTATATTATGACTCATCTACAATAGCTGTAAGAGTACGGCTGCAAGGCGGTAATGTGAACTGTAAGCGAATGAAAATAATTCATTTCGCGGCTGATAACCTTACAGCCATATTTTTACAACTATTGTGACGAGTCTTTAAGTGACTTTCGTCACTTTGCGGAAACACATTAGAACATTTATTTTTACATTTTATATCTTCACACTATGACCTTATTGTATATTGAAGTGATAACAAGTGATAAACATTTTGCTGACTATACGTTATGAAAACTTTCGTCATTGAATGCGAAATTTGTTTGTCTCTATCGTTATTTCCTGTAAGAAAAAATACAAGCAGAATGCATGCTGCGTAAAGAATCGAACGCACGGGTACGGATAGTATGCGTATATACAGTATGTTTGATAAGAGTATGCGTGTACGGCAAAACTTTTTCCTCGAAACCGTTAGAGGGGGGATATGAACGCGAGCCAATAGCGGGGCTCTTCTCCCAAGATGCTTTGTCTAGAAAGCCTTAGTTATCGTTTGACTTTCGTCACAAAGGGCGTATTTCTACATGAGTGCCGCGTACGCATCACGTTACGAAGCTGTGTTTCTATGTTCGCATCCAAAAGGACCAAAAATGTCGCGCGGAGCGGCTGCTAAGTATATGAAGAAGTCTAAGGCGTTTGTGAGTAAGTGGGTGAAACGTTATTCCGAGGTCAAAAACGTTGATGACTTGCCGGATCGTGGCTCTGTGCAGAAAACGACGAAAAAGGAGGACAAAATGATTTTACGGGTGTTTGAGAAGAATCCTTGTTTATCATTGCGTGGCGGGCAAGCGGTTTTACTTAAAAAGGGTCTAAATATATCATGTCATACTATAAGAAGACGTTTACTGGCTCATAAAGTGAAATTTCGAAGCACGATAACGAAACCGTTGCTGTCTGAAAAACACGTCGAAAAAAGACTTGCTTGGGCAAAAGAAAATTTGGACCGCTATTGGGGCAACGTAATTTTTTCAGATGAAGCTTCGTTTTGGGCAAAGTCTTCTATCAGACGTGTCTGGTCTACCCAGGCCAATAGACTCATCGAGCGGACCGTTAAACATCCGGTAAAGGTGCACGTCTGGGGCTGTTTCTCAAAACAGGGATTTGGCACTTTACACATCTTTACACAAAATTTGGATGCTGCTAAAATGGTCCAAATATATGAGAGAGCTTTATTACCATCTGCCCAAAGGTGGTTTACGAGGAAAAATGAAAATTGGCTACTGCAAGAGGACAATGATCCGAAACATCGGAGTAGACTTTGTACTGCGTGGAAACAAGAAAATGACGTTGACGTACTGGATTGGCCTTCACAGTCGCCAGATGCAAATCCAATTGAAAATGTTTGGGCGCTTATAAAGTTTAAGCTCCGAGGAAAGAAAATATGGACCGTCAAGCAGTTAATTCGACAGATTCGATTTATATGGAGATCTTTGTCTGAAGATTATGCTGTAAAATTAGTAGAAAGTATGCCTCGGAGATGCCAGTCAATTATTGATAATGGAGTCGACTGGACAACTTATTAATAAGAAAGCATCGCAGTCTATATCATGCATAATGTGTACAAATTTTTTCAATTTATGTATTATCCTAAGTTTTTGAGTTTTGCCGTACACGCTTTTATCAAACATACTGTAAGTGTAACCGCGATTCGTCGCGTGCTCGGATCGCTCGGTGGTTCGGGTTCGTGATAAGCGGAATAATTGAGAAGCAGTGGTTTTCAAAAATAATAATGTATAATATATTTAAATACTAAGCTGACGATAATTACAATATACATATCATACAATACGTGTCGACGCCGTTGGTTTTGATTGTTTATGTCACCTGACAGAGGCTTGTTTAGACGCCGGTTTGCGAGATGTGACGCGCGGTGCGCGGGACGCGGACGACGGCAGTGTCGCGTATTCGCGGTTTTACTCTGTTGACGTTTCTTTCGACGTCTTGTCTCTTAAGCGCGGTTGACAACTTCTGTTAGCGATTTTAATTGCGATTCGGACTCGTATGATGTCCACGATCGTTAAGACTGCAGCGTAGCTGCACGCGGGGTATTGCCTTAGCGGCGATCCCTTCGATCTCCTATCGCGGAGATTTGTTTCGTTTCGGTGTATGCGATGCGTCCGTCGGTCCTGGTACACGGGACCTTAGCTTTCGGTATTTCCTTTGTGACTGAACGACCTCGGCTTATTCGGACACGATTTCGGATGCGGTCAGCGGTGCCGCGGACCTGATCAGTGTCGGTTTCACGAATCCGTGAGCCGACGGCGGAGGGATTACAGTTGCTAATCGACGAACAGCAATCTGCCAGGAGCGGAGTAGAAGCGAGTGTCGATGACACGAATCCGTGTAACGACGGCGGAGTGATTACAGTCGTCAATCGACGAAAAGCAATCTGCCAGGAACGGAGTAGAAGCGAGTGTCGATGACACGAATCCGTGTAACGACGGCGGAGTGATTACAGTCGTCAATCGACGAAAAGCAATCTGCCAGGAACGGAGTAGAAGCGAGTGTCGATGACACGAATCCGTGTAACGACGGCGGAGTGATTACAGTCGTCAATCGACGAAAAGCAATCTGCCAGGAACGGAGTAGAAGCGAGTGTCGATGACACGAATCCGTGTAACGACGGCGGAGTGATTACAGTCGCCAATCGACGAACAGTAATCTGCCAGGAGCGGAGTAGAATCGAGTGTCGATGACACGAATCCGTGTAACGACGGCGGAGTGATTACAGTCGCCAATCGAACAGTAATCTGCCAGGAGCGGAGTAGAAGCGGTTTCTCTTAGAGCGGATAATCGGAATCGGATTCTCTTTCGGGAGCGGTAGATCGGTTCTCATTCTCTTTCGAGAGCGGACGATCGAATCCCCCTCGATTACGATTACGCGGCGTTTTATATTCCTCGAATCTCGCTTGATTCGCTATTTACCGCGGTTGTTCGGCGGTCGCACTGTTTACCATTCTGGAGGACGCGCTGTCCTCTCGCGTTTTTGTTTCGCGATGTTCTGCGATTAGAATTCCCCCTATCGGTCTGGTTTCTTACGTAACTATCCGTACGGATCGTTACATAAGGATTTATAATTTTTTCCCATTAATGGTATATCGAAAAATAACTTTATCATATATGCTTGAATTCGTATTGAAATAGCCCTTCATTTCGTTATTAACAAATTTACAATTTGAAAAATAAGTGGTGAGGGAAATATTGACAAAAAGTTTCTTTTTTTCAAGTAATTTCTGTAAAGTACTCTTTAAACCATTCAATTTAGATTCAAAACATTTTTTTCTAACTCTTATAGTTTTCATTATATTCTCTTCGAATGGAAAAAACCGATTTTTTTCAAAGGGGTACTTTATCCCCTAAACTTGAGAAAGGACATATATAAAAAATACGTGTCTATTATTTTATTCTAAAGAATAACATATTACCAATTCATGAAAATCGGAGGTGGACACTTGTGCAAGTTTCCTTGTAAGTAAGAATATCTTATATATTCACATGAAGAAATCAAAAGAAATAAGATTTAAAACGTAGTAAATATATTTGTATATAGTGTATATATTATATAGTATACAGTGTAGTATATAGTATAGTGCACAATATATAGTGTACAATGTAGTATATAGTATAGTACACAGTATATAGTGTATAATATATACGTATATAGCACGTGTATAGCACGTGTTGATTCATTAAAAATGTACATAGTGTCGAAAAATTATACCATATTTATGAAAATTCTTTTGTCAATAATATTTTAATAAACAAAAAGCGACTGCTAAAACCTCTTGTAAATAAATATGTAAACTAAATATTACCCAGGAGGATGTCCTTGATAATATGCGTAACAAGATCATCGATGATGGTTCCTCTAAACAGCATATTTATCAACAAAATTTAGGTTATTGTTATATTTTATAATTTATTTTATAAAATTTTATTTTATTTTATAAATATAAAAAATTAGGCTTTATACTTTAAAACTCAACAATTAAAATATAATTAAAATAATCTTGAGAAGTCCAAAATTTCGATTTTTTGTTTATTTATTTTAATGTGAAATGACCCAGCATTAATAAGGAATAACGAATAATGAATAATTAAGTGAATAATAAATAACTAGTAATGTAAATAACGATTCTTTTGAATAGCAAATAATCTATAGATAGATGCAATAAAAAGTGGGAGGTTCTATTTACAAAAATCAATGTGACCTTGACTTGATCTTTACGACGTCGTCTAAGGTCAAACTGATAAAATGAGTAAATAGATCGTTTTAAACCTTATAACTTTTGTCTGAAACATTTTTTTGTAAAACTTATATTTTTGAGATTTTTAAGGATCCCGAAATTTTTGTGACATATAATGTTATATAAAGTTTACAAAAAATACCAGGACAGCGAAATATCTCGAAAATTAAGCATTTTAGGAAAAAAATGTTTCAGATACAAGTTGTAGGGTCCAAAATATCTATTTATTGATCTCCTAAGTTTGACCCTGGATGGCATCACCAAAGTCAAAATAAGATCAACTTGAATTTTCTAAATAGAACTATTTATTCCCTATTTATTATTGTATATTTTTGTAACTTATCTCGAGAGCTTTCCAAAACGTTTTAATAACATATTTTATCCTTAACCCCTTCACTGCCGAGAACAAAGATTTTTGTTTTTTTGGACTTGGCCCAAACTGCCGGAAAATCACAAATCTTTGTCCTATAAATAAATGCTCTACTGACGCCTGATAATGCATTAAACGTGAACAGAATGTGTTTTCCTATGTTTTCGGGGTTGCTGAATATGATTCCGAAGTCCATTTTATACTATCTCGCACCCATGACCGACTAAAGCTATAAGAAAATGACTATTTTTTTCATTTTTTGGAAAATCTTTGTTCTCGCACACTCAAGTTTTATGCCACATTTAAACAGTGTTATTCTGATAAGTTATATCATTTATGGGTAAAAGTAACTCAATTCATGACTTTTTGCTACGTTTACCAGATATATCATTTTCATCGTAGTTTGATCCGCTGATTCATCTTTTGCATGAATTACCCTTTACATCAGCCGAACTCAGGATGCACCGTCGAGGAGATTGTCAAAAGGATTTAGCATCTCACTTTTTTTTTGCTTTTTTATCCTTTTTTTGTTTTTTTGTTTTTTTGTTCTTTTTGTTTTTTTTTTTCGTTTTATCGCATAAGCGGTACAAATGAAGTCAATTTATTATGTAGTATAAAAAATGGTCAGTAAAAAAACTTTCAAATAAAATAGATAACATGTCGATGAAAATACACCAAAAATGGTATGTCCAGTTAAAATTGTCAAAGTTTCTAAGTTCGGCAGTCTGGACACATTTTATCTAAATACTCTGGCAGTGAAGGGGTTAAGTACTTTTTGAGGAATAGAACTTGAAAATTACAGTACCGCCGGCATTAGCATTACCTAAAGTGTACCACGCGGAAATTGCTCGGTCGGATTTACAATTCTTTCATATGTGTGTATATGGGTATGGTGTAACAATTCTCAGTCCTTATCTATTATTTAACTTATCATCGTAAACATCTACCCAATTACCCATGCTCAATCGTCCAATCCATTCATGCACATGCACGCATACACACATACATATACGAGAGATGTATAAATCCAACCGAACAACCTGCGACCGACAGGCATGGTACACTTTAAGTAATACTAATGCCTGCGATAATGTAATTTTCAAGTTTCATTACTCAAAAAGTACTTAATGAAAAAATACGTTATTAAAATACGTTATTAAAATTAAAATTTTAGAAAGCTCTTGAGATAAGCTACAAGAATATGCAAATGCAACGCCGTTTGCGTATAGCTCCCCAAGTCGGCCGCGAGATTCGCTCGCGATTCGACGTTCACCAAATTCCGTTCGGGCGATTATTTCCACGACTACTTCGTTCTTCAGCAATTGAAATTGGGCGCGGTAAACACCTCAGGAGAGTCGAACTCCCAAAGACTGCCGTACGATTGGCGATGAACCACCCGGTACGGGCGTCGAGAGCGTTCGTCCGCGGAGGCTAGGATCTCGGAGGGTAAGTGATTCACCTGTGTACGAACTCACCTTCCAGGTACAACGATTTATTCTAAATATCTGACAGTTACGCTACCCACAATATAAACGCTACCAACGTGACATACGCACGACAAACGAAAAATATATACGGCACAAACTATTTACAATATAAACCCTAGATACGCAACAATTCGAACGGCGTGTCCGCCGTTATTTGTTTCGTGAACCACGAAAAGTTTTTCCAAGTCTCGGCCGCGGTGCACCGGTTTACGCGCTATGAACATGGAGCTCCTTACGAACTTGGTGGGCCCTTGATAGCCTCGGGAAGGGTCTGCCAGGCCACGAATCCCGTCCTCGTGCCATCGCTCTCCTGGCCTGTTGCGGTCCTTTTCTCCTTCCTACGGCCACCCTCGTTGGCGTAGCTCTCGTACTCCTGATGCAGCACTCACTCGCGACCGCGGATCATTCGGATCGTGAGTTCGCGGCAGTTCAGCGTTACCCGCCTAACGTCCGCAGCCTACGCGGAGGCACCCTGATTACTCCAGGAGTGTTGGTCGCAGTATCTGTGACTTCGAAATCTGACCAAGTTTCGGAGACTGTAAATCACTTAGGCCGAAGACTTGCGAAAAAAAGAGCTCTCCCGTACAGCCTTGGCCTATTCATTATTTGTCTCCGCGGTTTGTCTCTTCCTGGGG
>NW_022639518.1:256587-260771 GCF_010583005.1 Odontomachus brunneus | reverse complement strand
GGGGGGTCTATTTCGTTGCCGGTTCTCCGGAAGGGGGAACGCTTTCAGCCTCTCTCCCCGCAACCGCGATCCATGTGACTGGGCTCAAACGCCACCGTCACATGGATCAACGTCACACAAAAAAATAGGAATTTCCATTTAAAAATTCAATGTCTTTGTCCTGACCTTGACGCCATCTAAGGTCAAAATGCTAAGATTACTAAATAGATCATTTGAAACCTTACAACTTTTATCTGAAACACTTTCTTAAAATGCTTAATTTTAGAGATATTTTGTCGTATTTTTTATACACACTGTATGTATAAAAGATGTCCTATTTTAAATGTTGCATTGAAATATTTCTTCAAAAAAGCATTTTCAAAGAAAAGTTTCGCACAAAGTTGTAAGATTCAAAGGGAGCATCTGAAAGTGAGCTTGACTTTGATCTTGGCAACCATTGTCAAAGTTATTTTAATATCAACTTTCGATTTTTTAAATGGAAACCTTTTTTTACAGCAGAAATGAAATGAGCGGAAAATTTTATGTTAGGTATGTAGTCATGTGATTGGATATATGTCCTCTAAAGATCAATGCTAATGTCTATTAAGAAAGCGTTCATGACATAATCGTGCTGCGCGTCATAATTACCACGACGTTCTCTCCGAGAACTACAAGAATATCAATTATTTCGTTTTGCGTATAATTTGGCACTTGTTTTAGTGATAAAAAAGGAAATTTTTTTTAGAACTAATACGAATGACCCTTCATAACTTGAAATTTATACACAGTCAAGTCGAACGAACCTTATAACAATCGAGTGGTTTGATTGATATTTTCTTCGAAAGTGATCATCAACGAACTGATAACCTCACCATCGCTCATGTCTATTCTAGTCTGCTGTTCACGCAAATTAATTAGAAAATATTGATTCTTAAAAACTTTTTCTTTTTCTATTACTGAAAAAATTTCTGATTACACGCGAAACGAAACGTTGTGTAACAACCGAACTCCGCGTGTCAGTTGTCGGATAGGTTATAGGATTTTTCGTTTGCCGGAATCTGGGTTCGGAAAATAATTAACACTAGACGCGGTTGTTAACAAGCACAAATAACAAAGCAGTTTATTAACTGAGAGACGGGCTGAGAGACGGCGCTAGTTATCGGGTCGCGGTTTGAGTAGGCCGCGGCTTGCAAGACGGTAGACGGAAGTATAGCGCGAACGTTGTATGACACGCGATTTTCGACGAGCGGTCGCGAGTCGTGGTTTGGAGTTTGCGATTCGCGAATTCGGCGATTGGATAGTAGCGGGGACGGCGGCGGTATGGACGTGTCGCAGCACAGCGCGCGTTCACTGTGGTCGCGAAGGCGCAAGCGGCACCGCAATCGGGTCACGGCGATTGGAATCGAGAGCAGTCAACAGAGTCGACAGCACCCCGACAGTCTCGCTCACGGTTCCGACAGTCGCGACAAAATGAACAAAAGTTGAAAAAGCTCGACGGAGGGCAGCGAACGTATTGGCCTCGGTTTTTATTCGTAGAGTCGACGAGATGCGAGAAAGCGTTGAGAAAGCTCAACAGAACGCAACAAACGTACTGACTTTGGTTCTTGCTCGCGAGGAGAGTAAGTTGTAGAGATCAGGAGGATCGTTAGAACTCGAGAATCCCTCGGCCGGAGAGGACGGGAAGTTGATGTCGAGAATCCTCGGCCGAGATCACGCGAGCGTATTCTACGGGTACCGGTTTTGCCTCTACAGGTTCAGATGTGGTTCGGATGCAGTTCAGAAAGACAGAAACGATACGATCGTAGTTCTTGCTCTCCGCTTGTAGGCATCGAGTTCGGTAAACGGTCCGGATCGGTCTGGTATCCTTCGGTTTCGCGGTTTTTCGGTTAATATATGCGTTCTAATTTGCTTCTTCACGCTTTTTGCGTGCGTAATAGCTGGTATGATCGTGTATGACCGATAACGCGATCGGACGCAGCGCGTGTTGTTTATTTATGCGACGGTTGGTGTTGGCCTTGCGGTGTTTAAATGGCGCAAAGCGCCGATGCACGGCCTGACTGGTGTTCGGTCGGGCCGGTTCGGTGATGATGCCCTAGTCACATCGTCACATTTGATATTCTTTTAGTTCTCAGAGAATGTCGTGGTAATTATCGCGTAGCAGCACGATCGTACTGTGAACGCTTTCCTAATAAACGTCAGCATCCAGCTGATGTAGTAATTGCCAGAATCGAATTACGTGAGAGACAGCGTCCTAAGATTAATCCCTATCTTGCCTTCGCTGGGCGAATCAACCTCGATCTTACCTTCACTGATCGGATCAATCCCGATCTTGTTTATTGATTTTATCTTAACTGGTAAGATCACTTTAGGGTCTGAAAATCTATTCTACTACGTCCCTGTCGTGGGCCCTCGATGCCATGCTTAATGTTCCGATGACCAAACACAGGCAGTAGTGATGCGATAGGATGTAAAATTCCGTAGTGTCACCGAGATCCTCGATCTCGATATTGGGTTCTATGCAAAGTTGAGTTTAGAATGATCACATCCTTAGGAGACACAATGACTACAGATCTGAACGAAAAATTTTCCACTCTTCATTTCTGCTGTCAAAAGAAGGGATTCCTATTTAAAAAACCAAAGTTGATCTTGAAATAATCTTGACAGTGATAGTCAAAGTTAGGATCACCTTCGGATGTCCCCCTTCGAACTTTTTGTCTGTATCAAAGTAGGTCGGACGCAAAAGAAAATTAAAATGGCTTACTTCTTAAAAACATCTTAAATACTTCTTTAATACGCTGGCAACGCTAGCGATCTGATAGCAAGCTGATAGCGATGGCGGGCAGCGCACAGCTATCAGTGAATGTCGTCTGACAAAGCCATACACTAGAGTGACAGGGTTGTACTATCAAAATCTGTGGTCCTTTTGGTGGCAGAAAAATAATGTACTATCATTTCCTTACTACCTAACAGTAGATAGCTTGGTGATATACAATGATAAAGAAAACGAATATGCGAAGCTATTATTGCGCCCTTTAATACTATTACGCCGAATATGGCACACCACTCAAAGCGCAATATCATACGAAGAGTAATATCATATCTAAGGACTATTTTCATAATCTCCGATTAATTTTAACTACTGGTTATTCCATTTCAATTGACCAATTATAATTGACGTTGATCAGAATTAACCAATGACTTCATCGATAGTTAAAGCTAACCGTAGATTATGAAAATAATCCTAAGAAATAAGCTATTTTACTTTTCTTTCGCGCGTCTGACTTACTGCTTCCGTGCCGTTCATTGACTCAAACATTTTAATTAATAATTCAATGACTATAGAGGTTTTCGAGAAATAGTATGACTTTTTTCAAAATTTGTCTTCCTCTAACCGCTTATTTTACAAAGTCAGTTACTTATAAGACCTGTACAAGGCACTATCACTGTCTTTTGTCACATTATATATACTACCGGTCAAAAGTTTGGATACACTTGTCTGTATACTGCTCATTTTTATTTAGCCAAATTCCACCGCTTCCTAATAGACTATTGTTTTTCATTAGTTAAGTCTTAACTTATATGAAAAAAATCAATTTGACCGGTTTTTAAGGGGATGCCGGACATGCAAAAAAACATTGACTTTTTTCTGCAAAGTTTACGTCTAGTTGCTTGCACGGAATTACAAGCGCTTTTACACAACAAAAGTACACGCAAAAATAAATTGGAGCATTGCTCAATATGTAACAAAAACGAAAAAAAATTATAAAAATTTAAATTTTGAGCTGTCAGTTAGTGCAATATTTACTTAATACGAACATTCTGCAGGTTGTACATACTGAAACTGTGAATGCTCCAATCAGAAAAAATTCAAAGATCACTACTACACTTTCAAAATTTAGTTTTGATGCTAAAAAAGGTACGAAAAGTTTGCAGAAAAGTTTATGAGGACATGCGGTTAGGTATTCCGACAATTATGATAAAGTAGAGCAAAAAATTAGTTCACGAATATTTTTCGAGATGGCACCGTAATCTTATCGCACATTTCACAACGTCGGAATATTCAGATTATATATATATACACACATATATACATATATATATATATACATATATATATAATCAATATATCATATATATAATATAATCATATATATATATATATATATATATATATATATATATATATATATATATATATATATATA
>NW_022639518.1:255322-255810 GCF_010583005.1 Odontomachus brunneus | reverse complement strand
ATATATATATATATATATAGTAATAAGATGGTGACTATAAATCTGTGCTCATTCTATTATATCTTCATGTTTAGATGAACTATAAATATATGTTTGAGGCCAAAACGAACTATAAAATATAGTGAGATTATAGTTATTTCAACTATTTTTTTCTCTCAGTGTAGTACATAAACGGTTTAAAGAATTCATCAGAAAATGTAGAAAGAAAATGTAATCTTTGCAGCATTATTCGATTTCATGATAGTAACTGTTCCTTATCGTTTCCATCTAATATTGGGCAATGCTCCGCTTCGTTTTCGCACGTACTTTCACCGTGCAACAGAGTTTTTAATTCGACGCAGGTAGAAAGAAGTAAACTTTGCAGAAATATTCGATTTCGTGATAGTAATTATGCATTATCGTTTTCATCTCAAATTTTTGGATGTGCCGCATCATTTTCGTACGTAATTTCACAATTCAAAATAGTTTTTACTTTGGTGCAATCAGCA
>NW_022639518.1:255161-255309 GCF_010583005.1 Odontomachus brunneus | reverse complement strand
CTATCACGACATCGAAATTTTCTGCAAAGTTTACTTCTTTCTACCTGCGCCGAATTAAAAACCTTTTTGCACGGTGAAAGTACGTGCGAAAATGAAGCGGAGCATTGCCCAATATTAGACGGAAACGATAAGGAACAGTTACTATCAT
>NW_022639518.1:250314-250511 GCF_010583005.1 Odontomachus brunneus | reverse complement strand
CGCAGGTAGAAAGAAGTAAACTTTGCAGAAATATTCGATTTCGTGATAGTAATTATGCATTATCGTTTTCATCTCAAATTTTTGGATGTGCCGCATCATTTTCGTACGTAATTTCACAATTCAAAATAGTTTTTACTTTGGTGCAATCAGCATGAATCAATACTTTCGCAAAAGTATTCGGTATCATGTCAACAACA
>NW_022639518.1:250233-250304 GCF_010583005.1 Odontomachus brunneus | reverse complement strand
ATATATATATATATATATATATATATATATATATATATATATATATATATTATATAATCAAAATTCCAGAT
>NW_022639518.1:250116-250223 GCF_010583005.1 Odontomachus brunneus | reverse complement strand
CTTATCGCACATTTCACAACGTCGGAATATTCAGATTATATATATATACACACATATATACATATATATATATATACATATATATATAATCAATATATCATATATAT
>NW_022639518.1:249449-250106 GCF_010583005.1 Odontomachus brunneus | reverse complement strand
ATGCTCTATTTCATTTATGCATGTATCTTTATTATACAAAAGCATTTTTAATTTGGTCAAGTCAACACAAATTAAAATTTGTTGGGAAATGTTGTTGACATGATACCGAATACTTTTGCGAAAGTATTGGTTCGTGCTGATTGCACCAAAGTAAAAACTATTTTGCATTGTGAAATTACGTACGAAAATGATGCGGCACATCCAAAAATTTGAGATGAAAACGATAATGCATAGTTACTATCACGAAATCGAATATTTCTGCAAAGTTTACTTCTTTCTACCTGCGCCGAATTAAAAACCCTTTTGCGTGGTAAAAGTACGTGCGAAAATAAAGCGGAGCATTGCCTAATATAGACGGAAACGATAAGGAACAGTTACTATCATAACATCGAATACTTCTGCAAAGATTATTTCTTTCTACCTACGCCGAATTGAAAACCTTTTTGCACGGTGAAAGTACGTGCGAAAACGAAGCGGAGCATTGCCCAATATTAGACGGAAACGATAAGGAACAGTTACTATCATGACATCGAATACTTCTGCAAAGATTACTTCTTTCTACCTGCGCCGAATTAAAAATCCTTTTGCACGATAAAAGTACGTGCGAAAATGATTTAGAGCATCCATCAATATGGTACGAAAGTACGTACGAAAATA
>NW_022639518.1:249361-249439 GCF_010583005.1 Odontomachus brunneus | reverse complement strand
ACTGCTCCAATTTATATGGTAAAATTACGTGCGAAAATAAAGTGCAACATTGATTAATGCGAAATAAAAAAATGTCTC
>NW_022639518.1:249171-249351 GCF_010583005.1 Odontomachus brunneus | reverse complement strand
AATAATATTTCTGCAAAGATTACGTCCTATTTATTGAACTGAATTAAAAACAATTTTACATACTGAAAGTACATGCGACAATAAAGTGGAGCATCCAACAAATAGAGGCGAAAACGATAATGCACAGTTGCTATCACGACATCGAAATTTTCTGCAAAGTTTACTTCTTTCTACCTGCGC
>NW_022639518.1:248783-249029 GCF_010583005.1 Odontomachus brunneus | reverse complement strand
TAATTATATTGAAATCTCAAATAATAGGTAACATATTCTTCAAAATATTATTCGCAAACTATGCTTGCGCCTACAACACTCTTTTCTAAAAACTTTTTCTTTAGTGTACCCAGTACAAGCGGTTTGAAGAATTCATCAGAAAAGCAGCAAAAGCCTGTTTTGGAGAAAATGCGAATATCGGCAACGTGGCATACACACTTATGTAATGTCTATGTGTAAGAAAATTGAAATGACAACGTAGCACAT
>NW_022639518.1:247598-248773 GCF_010583005.1 Odontomachus brunneus | reverse complement strand
GAGAATGCGAATATTGGCAACGTGGCATATACACTTATGTAATGTCTGTGTAAGAAAATTGAAATGACAACGTAGCACATACACTTGCATAACATCTGTGAAAGGATGTTAGCGGTATTATGTTAGCGCCTATTTGACGATCGTCTTTATTCTATAAATATATATATATGTATATAAATTCGATATCGTTGGTAAATGAAGATAACGTTTTCTCCGTTTTGACGATCGCTCTACGTTATCGACGCTTATCAAGTTCATCGCTCGCTCCGGCATCACCTTAAGAAAAAGATTTTCGAAAATATCATAAATGTAGGTAACTAATAATAGCAAGTATACAATTCTGTGCTCGGTAATATATATATATATATATATATATATATATATATATATATATATATAACAGCTATAATATTTTAGTAATATGTTATATTTCTGTTAAATAACGGCAACTTTGTATGAGTGGAAACTTATAACGTATCTATGAGAATGACAGATATGTACCATATCTGTTACGTCGCATGTTATATTTTGTTATATTACAATAACGAAACTATTATATTATTGTGTTTATTGAAAATGTATTACATGAGATGTGAACGTAAGCAGAGATTAATTTGCTTAAATAACAATATTAATATTTATATGGGTTTTATTTCTTCACTTTATTTGAACCGCTCGAAATAAAATTCACCTGGCGTATGAAACTCTGCCGATTTATTCTGTATATATTCATTTTTAAACTACACATATTTAAATAAATTTTGAAACCTAGGTAGCGAGAAATGCTTGTGTGTGTGCTTGTGTATGCATGTGTGTGTATGTAAAAAACAAGTCAATTAAAGTATTGCCCATCGCTGGAGACTACTTTTTCCCATCTTTCTGGCAGCATTTGAATTCCACGTCGAAAAAACGACACTTCTTTTGCGGCTATCCACGAATCGATCCATTTTTTCGTTTCTTCATACGAAGTGAAGTGCTGCTCAGCCAGGCCGTTAGTCATCCATCGAAATAAATAGTAATCAGAAGGCGCAATGTCTGGAGAGTACGGCGGGTGGAGTAGGACTTCCCATTTCAGCGTTTCCAGGTATGTTTTGACCGGTGACGCGACATGCGGCCGAGCGTTATCATGTAGCAAAATCACCTTATCGTGTCTTTGCTTATATTGCGGCCGTTTT
>NW_022639518.1:238173-247588 GCF_010583005.1 Odontomachus brunneus | reverse complement strand
GCACCCAAGATCCTTCCTTTTGTATCATTCCTAATGCTGTCAGACGTTTCGAAACTGTTGTTCGATCAACTCCTAATGATTTTGCAACATCGGATTGCGTCTGACATGGATCTTCAGCAAGTAATGTTTCCAATTCTTCGTCTTGAAACTTTTTTGGTGCACCACTGCGTTCTCTATCTTGAACATCAAAATCACCATTTTTAAATCGGTTAAACCAATCTCTGCATGTTCTTTCCGACAGAGCATAATCACTATAGGTTTCTACAAGAATTCTGTGTGCTTCAGCTGCAGATTCTTCTGAATAAAGTAGTGCAGTAAAATTCCTCGCAAAAACGGTTTATTTGGCACGAAATTTGACATGTTTTACGCTACGAAAAGAAAATGTTCTTTATAGGTTAATGGAAAGACACGCACTGATTTTAAACATAGGTTATAGAACTTCAATATAGATAGTCATCATCTTGAATTATACACACAACATTTTTATACCGCCATCTGATGGTGAAACGGCGAAAACTTATTCACACTCCCAATATATACAGAGTGTCTCATTTTATATTACGCACCTGAATATCTCGTCAGAGGAGCCACCAATCCGAAAATAACCCTTACAAAAGTTGTTGGGTTCGGAGGTGGACATCGGATGGTGATTTTCAATTTTACCTTGACCTTAACTTTCAAAGTCATTTGAAGGTCAAATCGAATTTTTTAAATAGAAACTTTAAAGTTATAACTTTAATGTTAAGTATTTTAATATTAGTTTAACTTTAAACTTTAATGTTAAGAGTCGAAATAAACCTTTGGAAATCCTCGAAAAAAACCTTTAAAGATCATTTCAAGGTCGAACCGCTTACAAGTCTAGTATGACCTGAAAACTAAAATTGATCGCAGTTTGTTTTTTAAGATATTTGAATTAGTAGTCATTCGTATAAAATAAAATTGTTCACACCAGAGCTTGCGTTCAGTGATAGATATAATACATACATCGATGTCCAGGCTCACGTTGATGATGTTTCAACGAAGATTTGAATTTACATAGACATAGGTTTCAAATATTTTGTCTTTGAAATAACCTTTGAAGGTCATTCCAAAGAAGAGCCTCAAGTACCCATCTAAACGTAAAATTTTGCGCTCTTTTCGAATCCGGGGTCAAAAATAGAGGTTTCTATTTAAAAATTCGATTTGACCTTCAAATAACCTTGAAGGTCAAGGTCAAGGTGAAAATGAAAATCAGCATCCGATGTCCCCCTCCGAACCCAACAACTTTTGTAAGGGTTATTTTCAGATTGGTGGCTCCCCTGACGAGATATTCAGGTGCGTAATTTAAAATGGGACACCCTGTGTATATATATATATATATATATATATATATATATATATATATATGTGTGTGTGTGTGTGTGTGTGTTTATTTCAAATTTGTTTATGTTTCGGCTTCTAGTTTTTGTTTATATTTTAAGTAAGTCGCAATGAGCATTTAGAATTGATTTTGTTAATACTCTATACGGTTGATGTTAACATCACTAGCAAGTAGGAATTCAAAATTGTTTAAATTATTTATATACTAATCTAAAAATGGGAAAATACAAAAAGATATTTATCGAAAAACGAAGTACTATTTAGGGATGTACCGGATACTGAATTTTCCCGATACCGGATACCGGATTTTCGATAATAATGTGATACAGGATATCCGGCCAAATACCAGATATCCGGTACTAATTATTAAAGAAATTTCTATATTAACATTTACATGAGTAATACATTACATAACGTTTGCCTATATTTGCCATATAGTTTAAGGAGACTAGAATGATTTTATCTTCCGATAATTGTGTGAAATTTGAATGATGATTGTCGACAAACAAATAAACGTACATAAGGTTTGTTTTTTTTAGTTTTTATACATTTTTTTAGGAATACAATAAGCGGTAAAAGTTCAAAAAATATTAATAATTGAGTGAGACATTGTTAAATTAAAGAAACGTTGTTTTTGCGATTTTACCACGATTCCGGGGAAACGAGTTAGAATTTTTTAATGCACCAAACGTTATCTTATAGATGAGATTTCCCTCTATAAATTAAACCTCTATAAATGGAACTAAAAATCTAGAAAATTAGAGAAATAACGGACAAAAAACCAAAAATGTCTAAAAATTCTAGTTATTTATTGTTAAAACGGTGTTAAAAAATTAATTTTCATAAACTTCGATTCAATTTAGTTCAATGTAGTAGTCTTTATTTTTAATAAAAAAAAAAAAGATTAATCGAAATCTTTAGTCCTTGAGTAATCGTGGAAAAACGAGCGGAAAATGCTATTTTGAAAAATAAACGACCGACTACTTCTACTACCGACCGACCGACTGTTTTCGTCTTTTGTGTTGTTATATTTTTATATTTGTGAGCAGTGACATCCATACGCCTATAGCCTTTGTTTTCAATACTATTTCTAAGATTTAGAAACGTTATAACTGTTTACAGTTTGTTTTGAATAATCAATATAAACATTTGTTCTTAAACAATTGTACTAAACGATTATATAAAAACCCAAAAATCGCTTTTTTTAAGATTTCAAACCGTCCTAGTCCACTTAATACACACTTGGTCATTAAAATCGATCATAAGATTTTTTGCAGAATATTTACACCACGTAGCTTACAACGAGATTGTTCCATTTACACATAGACTCACAAAGAACATTCGCGAAATGTGTCTCCGATTTCGATGAAACTTGACATATTTATAGAATGGCCAAAAATAAGAGACGCATATTTTTTATCGGCAATGGCTCAAGTTTAAGGAGTGAAACTACCCCTCAAAGTTTCATGCCCTTTTTGCTATCTCTGTAATTATTGGAAATAGAAAAAAATGTTTACCCCATTTTATTTTTTATAAAAAACTTTGTAACGATGCCTTACACGAATCATTACTAACAGCCTGACCGAACACCCGTCAGGCTGCAAACGGCGCTACGCGCCACACAAAGACCACTAGGTTGGAAGCAAACATAAACACGCACCGCGCCCATATTGCGACTAAACAAGACAACAGTGTGCGCGTCATAATCAAAGTTAGCAAAATCGAGTATATAAACCGTGGCCGAAAAGTAAGCGGGACCAGACCGATCCGGACCGTCTACCGAACTCGATGCTTTAGAGCAAAGAGAAAGGATTTCAACCGTATCGTTTCTGCTTTCCTGCCTGCTTCCGCACCTGTACAGGCAAAACCGGCAACAGGAGATTGTGTGTTTGCTATCTCCATCGAGAGCTCTTGACACCGACTTCGCCTTCCCGTCTGATTCCAATGACTGGCCAAAGAGTTCGTGTATTCGCGAGCCCCATCGAGCATTCCGGTACCGATCGTATCTTATCTCGAATTGCAAGTACACGTACCAGTGTGTTCGCTACGTTTGATCGAACGTTGTCGATACTTGCATATATCGCGTCAGCGACAAGCGAGTCACCCGACATATTGTGCCGCATGTTAAGACACGATCGTACTGCCGTTATCCTTGGCCCCCGCGGCCGCCGAATTTCCAGCATCGCGATTCGCGAGCGCCTCGCGACTTACCGACACCGTCTTCTGCGATATACCGTGTTCGCGTTATACGCTCCGTCTACCGAAGCGCGAGACAAGTACTACCGAAATCACGACCCGATTACTGGCGCCGTCTCACGTCGAAACATCCGAGATATCGTATTCTGTTCTATATCAAAAACTATTAATAAACTTGTATTATTTATTTTTGTTAATTGCTTGTTTCAAACAATTATTGAACCCGGACTCCGACGAGCGAAATTCCTAGCGATTCTTTCGACAACCGACACGCGAAGTACGGTTGTTACAATTCTTGTCTAAAAAATTTTTTTCTATCTCCAATAGTTACAAAGATAGTAAAAAGGGCATGAAACTTTGAGGGGTAGTTTCATTCTTTAAACCTGCGCCATTGCCGATAAAATATATGGGTTTCTTATTTTTGGCCACTCTATAAATATGCCAAGTTTCATCGAAATCGGAGACATATACTTCGTGAATATTCCTTGTCAGTTGCACACTACCAACCAGTGCCCTGCTTTATCTAATTTAGTAATTACTAAACCCAATTAGATCTAACCAATCATTACACTCTGTGTCCAATCGGGCTGTGTGCAATTAGGCCTCACTCCTTACAACAAAGTTTTTGATTCTTTTCTTATAGCTCTTGCAGACCAGCGCGATTCGCGACGCAACACGTGATATGTGACGAGCGATATCCAATTAGAGTACAGGTATTCCGGTAAAACTATAAAACTGCTCATTGCATATTGCGGGTCGCGCAGTTTTGAAACGTTTGAAAGTATTAGGAATGATTCAAAAGCGAGGACATTGAGTGCCGTACGAGTTGAAGCCAAGAGACGTCGAACAACGTCTTTTCACGTGTAAACAGCTGCTTCAACGGCAGAAAAGGAAAGGTTTTTTACATCGTATCGTGACTGACAATGAAAAGTGGATACACTACGATAACCCTAAGCGTAGAAGATCGTGGAGCTCGGCCATGCATCAACATCGTCGACAAAACCGAATATCCATGGTTCGAAGCTTCTGCTCTGCATTTGGTGGGATCAGCTGGATGTAGTTTATTATGAGGTGCTCAAACCGAACGAAACCATCACGGGAGATCGCTATCGACTACAATTGATGCGTTTGAGCCGAGCATTGAAGGAAAAACGGCCGCTATACGAACAGAGACACGACAAAGTGATTTTGCAACATGACAACGCTCGGCCACATGTTGCACAACTGGTGAAAAGGTTATTTGGAAACGCTTAAATGGGAAGTCCTACCCCACCCGCCGTATTCACCAGACATTGCCCCTTCCCATTATCATTTGTTCCGATCGATGGCACATGGCCTGGCTGAGCAGCTTATGAAGATGCCAAAAAATGGGTCGACTTTTGGATAGCCTCAAAAGACGTGTCGTTTTTCCGACGTAGAATTCAAATGCTGCCAAAAAGATGAAAAAAAGTAATGGCTAGCGATGGAAAATACTTTTAGTGACATGTTTTTTACGACTTTTTTTAAATAAAGTATTAATTTTCACGAAAAATCAGCGAGAATTTATTCAAGGTCCTAATATAATTGTATATATAATTATATATGGATAGATCTGAATCATATCTCAATTATATCTGATTATATTTGATCAGATCTTGACAAAATTCACATCTGACTTTTATCTAAACTTTTTTCCCGGGTTTGGATTTCGAATTCTGCATTAATAGCACTTTCAAACTTATACTAATGAGTATTCGGTTATCCTGCCGGATACTAATGAAATCCGGCTATCCGGCCAGATTGTAAAAAGTTGGCCGAATAGGATAGTTGGAGCAGGATACCGGATAGTTGCTGGATATCCGGCACATCCTTAGTACTATTATTTCCTTATATAATAAAGGCAGGTCTTATTGATTAATCGCTAAAAAAAATGGAAGTCTAAAAAATGAAGTTAAAAAGTGTTCAATCAACTATTTCCAGATTCAAAGACATAGTGTTCTCGCACATGACGTCCGAAAGTAACCGATAAGTTACCAACCGACAGGAAAACCAGTATATAGTGGTTACTAGCAAGAGAAATAGACGTTTAACAGCATCGAAAATTCGTGCAGACGTCAATAGAACTCGGAAAAATCGAGTATCGCTTACGACTATTACGAAACGTTTAAGAACTGCTGGTCTAAAAGGATGTGTTGCAGTAAAAAAACTTTTGTTATGTCCAATAGTTAAAAAGAAACGACTCGAATGAGTTATGCAACATCAAAACTGAACGATGGAGCAGTGGAAACAAGTACTGGACTGACGAATCCAAATTTGAAATCTTCTGGTCTCATAGACAAATTTTTGTAAGACGAAACACCTCTGAAAAAATGGCGCCGCAGTACATAATACCCACAGTTGAACATGGGGTAATTCCATAATGGTATGAAGCTATTTTTGTGGCCATGGCACCGGACAGAGAGAGAGAGAGAGAGAGAGAGAGAGAGAGAGAGAGAGAGAGAGAGAGAGGAAGTAAAACTCAATAAAAGTCCACGGTATCATAAAGAAGGAAGATTATAAAAGTATTCTCGTTCGAAATGCGATATCCTCTGATGTCAGATTAATTGGCTTTGTTTTACAAAAAGACAAGGACCCTAAGCACAGTTCCCGCCTCTGTCAAAAGAATTTAGAAAATAAAGAAAATAATGACATTATTGTTAATATAATCAAGCCACCTCAATCGCCTGATCTAAACCCAATAGAGCTTCTATGGGAAGAACTTGACAGAAAAATTAGAATCTTCTGTCTATCATCCGCTGGGAAGCTATGGCGACAAATACAAAATGCTTGGTCTTCTGTAGAACATTATACAATAAATAAATTGGCAAAAAGAATGCCTCGGCTTGTGGAAATGGTCATCAAAATAAAAAATGGATTTTGTGACGAAAAGGCAGCTTAAAAATTTTAGTATTAAAAATTTTTTATACAACTTATTTTTGTTCTATATAAATTGACTACAGTTTTCGTATTGTAATTTGACTATTGCAGTAAAAATTATGTTAATAAAAGTTTTTAATTCAATAATATCTGATTTCTCTTGGTGTATCCAAACTTTTGGCCGGCAGTGTATATTATCTTCTTGTCAAATACTTTGGTCTGCACCTTGATCGATGACTAACATGGAGAAAACATATAAATGAAACGTAAACTTGGTCCAAAATTCACTAAAATGTACTGGTTACTGGAGAGGAATTCTTAACTATCCCAGGATAATAAAGTATTGTTGCATATGAAACCGCCCGTTGGTAATAGATTGGATTGGGTACACTGTTTTTTCAAATGGAAAGCTGGCAATACACATGATGATAAGTCTATAGAGTTCCGCCAAAACGTCATAAGTGATATTTGTACGACGCGTTAACATCATCTATTTTGATTGTGTTTACAATAGCAAGTTTTGTTCCATATATGTCACATTTGCGGAAAGTTATGCTCCATTATTTCCTAGCAAAGAAATCGCCCGTGAAAACGCATCGTTTGCAAAAGAAAGTGTATACCGAACATGCTCCATCGAGTGCAAAGAGTGGTTTCGCCGCTTCCAAAATGGTGATTTCTCTATAGACAACAAGGACCGCGGAAAACCACTCAAAAATTTGAGGACATGGAACTGGACGCCGGAAACCATCACTGGAGATCGTTATCGACTGCAACTAATCCGTTTGAAGCAAACTATGCACGAGAAGAGGCCGGAATGGGAGAATCGCCATGACAAGTTGATTTTGCAGCACGACAACACTAAGCCGCATGTTGTGGTCAACCAGTCAAAATGTACTTAGAAGAAGTGAACTGGGAAATCCTACCACATCCGCCATATTCCCCAGATATCGCTCGATTACCATTTGTCCCGGTCGATACAGCGCTTACGACACAACACTTCACCTCGTACGAAGCAGTCAAAAAATGACTGGATGATTGGATTGCCTCCAAAGAATCCTAATTCTTCCTGCATGGAATCCGATTATTGGCCGAAAGATTGGCCAAAGTTGTCCGATGGGCAACATTTTTAATAAACCAATTCGTCGATTTGCTGCTAAACCACTGTCTTTTCTTTCGTTAAAAAATGAGCGATTTCATATGCAACCACTACTAACATTTTTGTACAAATTTATTTAAAAACTAATACGGACCTATGGAACGCAGCTGTGGGGAAGTACAGCCACATCCAATATTGAAATCCTGCAAAGATTCCAGTCAAAAACTCTAAGAACCATTACCTCTAAGAACATTCCTTAGTACCAACGTTCCAAACGATGTAATTCATAGTGATCTTAGCATAAACACAATCAAGCAAGAAGTCATGGCATGCAGCGAGAAATATCAAGGTCGAATTCTTTCGCATCCGAACAAACTAGCAGCTAATCTATTAAATAAAAGCGCCACGAGAAAAAGGCTAAAAAAGTGAATCCTCTAGATCTCCCCTCTAGGTTTAAATAGAGTAAAATTGTATAAAATATAATTAGCTACTAACAGTTGCAAGATATTAATAAAGAAACATAGGCAACCCGAAAATTCAGAAAATTCTGAAAGATTGTGTGCAAGTAGAGTAGTATATTCATAACATAAAACTATTTTTTGTTCCTGCTAAATTATGATTTAGAGAGATGAAACCACCTTTCGAAAAAACATGACATTTTTCTTTTAAGCGAATATTTTTTTAAATACAAGGCATATGAAAAAATGGTTTATGTAAAAGTTGTAGAGTATTTTATATCCTTTACAATGGTGTATTCAAATTATGTAAAAATTTTTGAACTCCTTTCCCTACTCATTAGCTTTACAAATTTTTAAGTTCTTGTTAGGATGAAAATAAGAAGTGAATATTAAATCCATACATATGCAGGATGTTTACGAATTCTACCGACAAACTGATAAGATGTATTGGTCAATAGACGATCAATTTTTCATTATGATTATTTGATCAAATATGCCTCGCTACGAAGTTATCCAGCGTGAAAGTCAGTGAAAGTGAGATAAGATTATTATCAGTCGTTTCGCAAAAACAAGTCTGAAGATATTATTACTCTTCTTTTGTTTATATCACGCTATGCTCCTTGTCAAACAAGCGACACGTAAGCTTTTGATACTTATTTGGTTCTCAATATCTTTCTGAATTTTTCCGCGGATACGCCGATGTGAATTGTGCATTGAAGTTAATGGACGAAATTTCGAACACTTGTTGTAACTGCTAACAATACTCAATAAAATTGTTTTGCACTCTCTGTACCAATATCTTTTTTACTATAACGTTTCATGACTGCACTGCCCTTCACGCCTGATATCTCCGTAGCAAGGCAGATCTGACCAAATAAACATAATGAAAAATTGATCCTCTATTGACCACGAATACATCCTATCAGTTTGTCGGTGGAATTCTTAAATATCCTGTATAACACTAGACAATTGTCTAGTGTAATTTTGCGATTAAATTTTGGAAAAATTGAGATAATAATATATAATTACAGGTGACGCGTTATAGATAGGCGTTTTTGGGTTGTACTAAAAAATTGCCTTTTGTACATATTTTCTTATGCTGTAAGATATGATAAGAACTTAGTTTTAATGACATCATATTCAATGTATTATATAAGATATAAACGTAGAGTAGAGATTAATTTGCTTATATAACAGTATTAACATTTATGTGTGCTTTACTTCTTCATATTATATTTTAATAGCACTCGAAATAAAATTCACCTAAAGTGTGAAACTCTGTCGATTGATTGTGTACATATTCATTTTTAAACCACGTATATCTAAATAAATTTTGAAACTTAGGCAGCGAAAAGTGTGTGTGTGTGTGTGTGTGTGTGTGTGTGTGTGTGTGTGTGTGTGTGTGTGTGTG
>NW_022639518.1:236930-238097 GCF_010583005.1 Odontomachus brunneus | reverse complement strand
TGCGTGCGTGCGTGCGTGCGTGCGTGCGTGCGTGCGTGTGTGCGTGCGTGCGTGCGTGCGTGCGTGCGTGCGTGCGTGCGTGTATGTGCGTCATGATGCATTAATGATTGCAATTTTAATCTATTATTTTTAGGATGGAGATTACTTACAACATTTAACATAACAATGTGTGTGTATGTGTGTGTCAGAAAACGTTTTAATAAAAATTTTTCATAAGTTTTTTCATGCGCGGCGAAGCCGCGCATACGTCTAATGACTCCGTGTCTCTTTCCAAGGCGATACGAAAATCCAAAATTGTCAGTAAAAGCTTTGGTTGTTGACGCAAAAGGTTTAACATTGATAGATTTTGCAATTTGATGATGATATACCTGTGAAAATAGTCTAATAAAATAACACTTCAAACAATATACATATGCTGCTATTGTTATAATTCATATACTATTAGATTTGAGGCTTTCACGGCCATTGATACAATGTCTAGATATAGCTTCCGGAATGGAGCCGTGTCTTGAATCAGCGATATGCCGACGTTTCGCAAACGTTGCAGTTTGCATCATCAGGGCTGAGAACTCTGATACTGAGCTCCCTTGGGTAAAGGTACTCTTTATATGCCCCTCTCCTCCCCTTTGTGTAGATGGTGTTTAAGGAGTAGGGGACGAGGCTTGAATCCAGCCAATCAGCGTATTTTAATTGATCAGCTGGTCAATTAAAAAACCGGGAGGGCAGTATGCCAAATAGAGTTTACTTGCATACCTTTGTCTCGGTTGAGGTTGTTGGGATGTTTCAAAATTTCTAGACCTTCACGATGTTTTCTGGCAAAATAACTCTGTGAGGGAGCCAATCTGGTGGCTTTTTCATATTGTACGGAGTGTCCAGTCTCCATCCAGTGTTCAGCTAGGGCTGATTGAGTAAAGTGACCATACTTGGTACATCGCTGGTGTTCCTTGATTCGCGTACTGATCTTCCTCCCGGTTTCTCCTATATAAACTTTACCACAAGAGCAAGGGATCTTATATACACCTGATGTTTCTAGGCATGATTTCTGATCCTTCGGATTTGGGAGTAAATGGGAGAGCTTCCTATGAGGTTTGAAGATTACTTTGATTTTGTGTTTACCCAAAATCGTGCTGATAGGTTCTGTTATGCCCTGGAGATATGGAAGGACAC
>NW_022639518.1:223395-236269 GCF_010583005.1 Odontomachus brunneus | reverse complement strand
GGGATACTAGAAGGAGTGACAGCAAAATTGTGTCCCTTAGCTAGAACAGCAACTTCGGATGGTGATAGGTCTTGATCGCTAAGATTCTTAACTGTATGTGTGAGAACTGGCATTTGAGTCTGTGGATCTTGATTGATCTTATCATATTTGCTCTTCTGTTTTTGTGTTCTTGCCTCAGCTGAGTGAACAGCTTGTACGTGAGTAACTCGATCCAGTGTCAGCCACAGCTCAAGCTCCAACGATTTTGCAAGAAAGAGATGTAATTTTAATAGTTTTTGGGATATCTCAGCCAAGTTCTTCTTGGTGGCTGAGATTCGGTCTTTGACTAACCTCAACGACGCTTGTCGTAGAATGCCTTTGGCCTGGTTAGAAGATGGAAATGGGTTTTTTAATTGAAAGCATTTCGGTACTACATGATGGTCGCGGCACCGTTTCAAAAACGCTAGGGAGCATAGTTGGACATGCAAGGACTTTCTGAGTTTGGAAAACAGATTTACCGACCCTAGGATAGCCTCTCCGTGCAGGCTTTTAATACTAGATTTGAGGCTTTCACGGCCATTGATACAATGTCTAGATATAGCTTCCGGAATGGAGCCGTGTCTTGAATCAGCGATATGCCGACGTTTTGAGGAACGCACCACTGAAACCATCCACATGGTTTCGGTATGTGGACGATACTTTCGTAATTTGGAATCATGGCAGAGAAACTCTTTCTCAGTTTCTCGGGTTTCTCAATTCACAACATCCCAGTATTCAGTTCACAATGGAAGTGGAACAAAATAATCAAATACCCTTCCTGGATGTGCTAGTCCAAAAGAACTAAGATGGCACCTTAGGTCACCAGGTCTACCGAAAACCAACACACACGGACCGATATCTACATGCAACCTCTCATCATCATCCCTCGCAAAAGAATTCTGTCATAAGTTCATTGGTTTACAGAGCGCTCACAATTTCGGAACCATCTTCTCTGAATGGAGAACTAGAACACCTCAGTACAGCCTTAACAAAAAATGGATACAACAGCAAAAACATCTCGCAAATAATAAAAAACCAGAAGAACAGAATTGTCAGTCCTAAAAACACTGACACACTAGATGAAGAGAGAGAAAAGAGAAAAACGGCTGTCCTTCCATATCTCCAGGGCATAACAGAACCTATCAGCAGGATTTTGGGTAAACACAAAATCAAAGTAATCTTCAAACCTCACAAGAAGCTCTCCCATTTACTCCCAAATCCGAAGGATCAGAAATCATGCCTAGAAACATCAGGTGTATATAAGATCCCTTGCTCTTGTGGTAAAGTTTATATAGGAGAAACCGGGAGGAAGATCAGTACGCGAATCAAGGAACACCAGCGATGTACCAAGTATGGTCACTTTACTCAATCAGCCCTAGCTGAACACTGGATGGAGACTGGACACTCCGTACAATATGAAAAAGCCACCAGATTGGCTCCCTCACAGAGTTATTTTGCCAGAAAACATCGTGAAGGTCTAGAAATTTTGAAACATCCCAACAACCTCAACCGAGACAAAGGTATGCAAGTAAACTCTATTTGGCATACTGCCCTCCCGGTTTTTTAATTGACCAGCTGATCAATTAAAATACGCTGATTGGCTGGATTCAAGCCTGGTCCCCTACTCCCTAAACACCATCTACACAAAGGGGAGGAGTGGGGCATATAAGGACTACCTTTACCCAAGGGAGCTCAGTATCAGAGTTCTCAGCCCTGATGATGCAAACTGCAACGTTTGCGAAACATCGGCATATCGCTGATTCAAGACACGGCTCCATTCCGGAAGCTATATCTAGACATTCATGTACTATTGATTAGAGTTACTGATTAGTTTTAATTATTTTTATATTTCATGTAATTGTAAATATATACTTATTTGCTTAAATAACTGAAAGCTGTCTGAAATTTATATTAATAATAATTTAAAATTTGCGCTTTATAAAAACATTATATTAATTAAAACTGCTAAAACGAAATTCAAAATTTCGGGATTTCCTTTTAATAATACATGCATAAATTGATTACAATGTATGAGAAGAGGTTAAGGAGTAGTAAGTATTTCATATTTATAATTAGAGAAAAATTCTTTTTCGTTATTTGTTTCGTTCTTGGAGAGCCTAGTTGCACTGAAATAAAAGAAGTGTGCGTGGCCGTTTCCAAAATTACCCAGTAAACAAAGTTATAGTAATGTTACTAAAATGCAAAGTAGTTAGTTGTAATTTCTGGTTAGTTATAATTTCATATTCATTAGTATAACACGTAATATAGTGATGTTATATACTACTCTTGTAGTTTAACACTATTTCTGTTATATTACAAGTATCTTTATAACAATGTTGTATTTTAATAACGTTTCTGCATATATTATTGTAATTACACAAAAGATCTATATGTGACATTTTTATAACATTCTTATAACTGATCTTATATTAAACGAAATTAAGGCCAATAAGACCTAAGACAAGATGTCCGTGTTCCTAAAAAATTTCTTATAAGTTATAAAGATCTAGCTTGTAATAGCCGTACTAATTTAGTATAAACATTTCGGTTTGGAATTTGAATCTCTTTTAGTAATAAACAATTACCATGCTCGTATACAAACAAATATAAATACACATCTCATTTGAACGCATAACGCATAGGAATTAATTAGTGTAAATCATTGTAAACATATAAAAGCATAGTATTCAGATGAGCTAGTCACAGCTGAGAATGGATGAAATTGGTAATCTATTCTTACCGATTGGCAAACTCCATATCATGCCACAATTGGTTGTACAGCTCTGTGCAGCTTCTGGGAGTAGCAAACAAACTCTATTACTAAAAAATATTAAAACAAAAGTTATTATCGCAAAATATTTACATATCATCGGCAAAAACAATGCCTAAATACATGATAGATGGTCACGAAAGGCCTACAGTACACAACTGATAACATCAAATAACAACTCACTCCGATCGATACTTAAATCTTGTTACAGTTGTAACGCTATTTCGCGTTCGGTGCGGGATAAGCTGCGAGTCGGTGTGGTCCGAATTCGGGCAGATGTAAATAAGTGTGAAGACAGTGGAGTAGATATTAAGATGATGTCTATTCTACGTTAAATAGCTATTTACACTGAGTATGTACAACTTGTCTCGACGCCGTTGGTCTAACGTTCGAGTTTTTGTGTTCGTCGTGCGAGCATGTTGACGTTTGCCGCGACTGATCTCGTGCCGCTGGGGCCGCTGGCGGCCGCGGAGCGCGGGCGGTACTATGACGCGTCGATTGTCTCGCGCTTGCGGTGAGATGTTGACGTTTGGATCTTTAATTTCGGTCGTGCGACGAGATCCGTTACTCGAAGAGTAAATACTGCTTCGAATGCGTTACGCGACAGCGAGTCGGGATGCGTCGGAGTTTGGCAGAGCAGTCGAGCGCTGTAACGGTGTGCCGCGGAGGTCGGTTCTCCGGGGCGACAGCGCGGTTTCGCGGATATCGACGCTCTGTATGAGACGAAGCAGTAACAACGATGTGGACTTTACGTGTCTGATAATCTATGCGGCTGTCGACTTTACGAATTTGGCGAGTCGACGCGGATGTCGGCTCTAAGAATTCGACAAGTTAGTGGAGCGGTAATCAAGAATGTCGACTTTACGAATCCAATAAGTCGACGGAGCGGTAACGAGGAAGGTCTAGGATGCGGTGTTCTAGATAGCGGTGTTCGCGAGGAGCTGCTGCTGTGAGAATCTTAGCTTTGCTCAGCGGAGTGCCTCGGAAGACTGTTTCCTTCTGAGATTTTCGCACTGTCTTTTATACTAATTTTAGTCTGATACAATGTTGTGATATTCGCGGTCGGTCGGCGGTGTTTACATCTGTTTGTCGCGGACGGATCGTTATACAGTAAATATTTTGATTTTAAATGTCAGGTAAGTTAAAATTTTAAGTTATTTACAATAGGTAAATAAAAGTTATCTAGAAGTTTGATGTCGCTTGGCCGATTTAAATCGTTATCCTGCCTTTTCATATTTCTGATGTAATACGCTTTTTATAAATACATTCCGTATCCAAAATTTCAACTCCGTCCCACTCGAAATGGTGTCCATCTTCATATGTATGCAATTGTGCCACGTTCTTATCAGTAATAAAAATAATAATTATTATTATTATTTAATCTTAAAAATAAAATAATAATTATTATTATTTAATCTTAAAATAAAATTATTATTATTTAATCTTAAAAATAAAATAATTATTATTATTATTTAATCTTAAAAATAAAATAATAATTATTATTATTTAATCTTAAAAATAAAATAATAATTATTATTATTTAATCTTAAAAATAAAATTATTATTATTTAATCTTTTATGTTCCTTAAGTCTAGTGACTAATTTATTATTAGATTGACCAACGTAAGAAGCTTAAGTCTAGTGACTAATTTCTTATTAGATTGACCAACGTAAGAAGCGTCACAATTTTTACAATTAATTTTATAAACCACTGCATTTTTCCAAATCTTTACACTTGTCCTTTTGATTAAAAAAAAAAATATTTAAATTATGAAATGGATGAAAAAAAATCTATAGTCATGCAAAATAATACTCCTCGATTAATCCGAAATAAATCTAACATAAGGAAAAACCATTAAATCTCCATTCATTTTACTCCCTTTTGAACATTAGCCATTATTTTTAATAAATTTAGTTAAACGGCGATTAATCTAATTAAAAATAAAAGGCAATGGGTAACCATTTTGTAATAAAATGTTAATAACAAAATTGAGATTTTCAAGAAGATTTCCCCTTTCTCCCATTTTAGCGGATATCGTAATGAAAGATTTAAGACAAAAGCAACTTCTAGACTGAACTTTCATATGCCATTTTATTATAGATATGTGGATGATATAGTTTGTGCTGAATATTGTGTATGTGATCGCGTTCGCTTTGTCTAGCCTGTATTTGTAATCGTACTCGCAGGAGGAGAAGGGTATACGCAATGACGAGATCGAATCAATGGTTAATACGCCTGTTTATTTATGTACATGTGATGGCGTGTAAGTGTGTAATTGCTACTTGGTCCCGCACCAAGGCCGTATCCTGGGTTTTCGTCCTCGTGAAGCCAGCGTGCTCACCCGAGCCCGTTTTCGTGATGAGCCGTGTGCTCTGAAGGCCTCTGGGCGAGTGACCTTCCGGGGTGAGCGTGGTACGGCCGCCTTCCTTGGCGACGCGTCTCGTGGGCACATCGATGTGGTCTGCGTGGCCCGGTCGTGAGTTTGTCGGGGCGAGATTGGTCTCAACCCTGGATCCGCGTATCGTGGAGAAAGAGGACGCCTCGCCCTGACGTCCCACGTGTCCAGTTGGTCGAGCGGTGGCCTAGTGCCCCTAACAGGCGAGAGGCTCAAGGGGCGGAGACGCCATGGCCCAAGTATCTCCACCAGATATCCGCCCGAGCAGGTGACTGCGGGGAGGCCCCGAAGGATAACGGCGGCAACGTGGTCTCACGGAGAGTAGCGTCGACTGGAGTAACCTTTGCAGTTCCCCGTGGTCTTTTCCGGGGCGATGGAGTCCTTGGCAGTCGAGTAGGCGAAGGCGTCGCCGGTATTGACGACCATGTGGACGATGGGGAGCTCGGAGCGCGGACCCTCAATTCCTCCTCTCGATAATCTTCGCTGTCCGTGCCGAAGAGGTCCCGGACGCGGTTACGGAACGCCTGCCGGCACGGGCTTTTGGCCTCGCTCTGAGGCAGTTTCTGTATGGTCTTCAGGTTGGCCTGTACGCAACGCAGCGGGTTAATTCTCTCCTTGTGAGGAGAATGCGTTGGAGTTCCTCGTCGAGGTCTGGCTTGCTTCGTGCTCTAGAGATCTTTCCTCTGTCGAGATCGAGAGCGGAGTCTGCCGATCTGGCTATTTCGCCTTCTATTTATACTCCGATTTCTTGTTGGTGTTCGCTATCTGTGAGCTTTAAATTTCCTCGAAAATCGCGAGGTTCGCGGTTCTCGGAATTCGAGAACCAGGTCCCGCGCTTCCGCGAATTCGTCGCGGGCTCACGCTTATCGCTGCCCCGCCGCATTTCTCAGAAACGCGTCGCGAGCCTCGCGCTTCTTGAAAGGGCGTCGCGAGTCTCGCGGTTCCTAGAAGGACAGCGCGTAAGGTGCACTCCGTAAACGGCCTTTTAAATGGGAGCGAAGCACCTCGCGTGGAGTCTCGCTTTCTGAGACGCCACAGTGTGAATTCTATCAACCATGTTATAGAAATATTCAATTCATTTCACAAGAGATTATAATTTACAATTGAAATTGGGTGCATAAAATTGAATTTTTTTGACATTACTCTAATAATAATGATCACCTTATAATAAATTCATACCGTAAACCCACTTTTTCGTGGGTGGAACGTGGGATGTAACAGATGGAAAACCCGGTCAATTAAGCTCACAATAGTGCCCCTCTTTTAACAAACAAAATAATGCGAAAAGAAATTGAGAAATCTCCTCGAGAAAGTAGGTTTACGGTACGAATTTACTATAAAGTGATCATTATTATTAATCAGAGTAATGTCAAGAAAATTCAATTTTATGCACCTAATTTCAATTGTAAATTGTAATCTCTTATGAAATGAATTGAATATTTCTATAAAATGGTTGATAGAATTCACACAATATTCAACACAAACTATATCATCCACATATCTATAATAAAATAGCATATGAAAGTTCAGTAGAAATTGCTTTTGTCTCAAATCCTTCATCACAATATCCGTTAAAATAGGAGAAAGGGGAAATCTTATAGGATTCCTAAACACCTGCTTGCAAATAACGTTATTAAAAATAATATACGTCGAATTTAAAATAAATGAAATTGCAGAAAGAAATTCATTAAAAGGTATTTTCGTCTTTTATGCAATCCAAGACCATCTCTTTTTGATACCAACAATAAGCAAGTCCTTTGGAGCATTAGTAAATAAGTAAATGATATCCAACAATATCAATTCAAACCTAGGAGGAATATATTTATAATGCAATTCTTTTGCTAGTGTAAAGCTATTTGAAATATCAGAAGTTGAAGTTGTGTAACGATTCGTATATAAACACCCTCCACACGTAATAACAAACAAAGAGAAAAGTGGTAAACCGCGCGGAGGAACACACGATCGTCCTGAGTAACGCCGAAGAGTCGCGAATAACACCGAAGCTCGCGATCAAGCCAAATAAAAGGCCACACGGTAGATCTAGAGATCACTCTGATCCGTATGTTAGCCGCTATCAGAACTCGTCTCTGAGCTTAAACTCCCAGAGATACTGAGCTCTCGAGACCGCTCTAACCGCTGCAGGGCATTAGGATCATAGTGTGACGGATACGTCACCGATCCACGCACAGTCAGTACATTCAGAATACTCAATCATGACACCGCATAGCACCAACCTGTCTCCATCGTGTGGATACACACGCGAGCCAACAGGATCCGCCGAGCCGCGATCCTGAAGAACACCGTTGGTTCCCATAGTGCAAATATACGCTCGGAACCAGTTCAAATGGTCACCCATAGCGTGAATACACGCTCGGGATCAGGACACTTCCGTCTTCAGCACGTAGATATACGTGTGAGCCGGGATCTCTGTATTTTGTCCCGATAGCGAAGATAACCACTGGAACAAAATCACTCATACGCGTGAATACACGCTTAGGCCGACACCATTAAGACAGTCTCCATAGCGGGGATACCCGCAAGAGACCACCAAGCAGGGAGCAAGGCGAGAATATCCCGCGACACGCCAAACCACCGACATCGATTCACACCACGTTCATACCGTTCCGCAAGGAACCGCCGTACGGACGAGGCCGAGGCCGTCCACTTGAACCGCGAAAACTCGCAATACACACCGCTCCCGATTTTCCGCGTATCGCGACTTAAGGCGGAACGACGACGGCAGGTTCCCAACGAACGCACGGAAACAGCTGATTAAAGGTTAGCCGAAACATCAGCTAGAATAATACCAGCAAGCGCACATCGGCCTTTAAACGCGAAATCAACAACGTAAGCGAATGCGTTAGAAAAACGTGACATAACACGCACCCCGCGACACGCTGTAACCCGCGGCTGTCTCGTGTCAAGCGCGCCTAGACTTCGACACCAACGGGAGCGGTGCACTTGGACACGGTGCATTTGGACACAGCCAATCACAACACCGTGTGATTAGAGACATTTGTAGGGTCCCTTGGAACAGCGACTTGTGATTGGACTGTGTCCAATTGCCCCGTGTCCAACTGATATACACCCGACACCAACAGCGTCGACTTCCGAAACGACCGAGAATACACGGTCGACTGTAAATAGCTCTTTTAATAAAACATCTAAACATATATCCTTTGCTTATTTACTTCTACGCCTATCTCGAATCTGGACAGTACCGGCGAATCGAATACGTCATCCGTTAGAAAAGCCGTTACAGTTGAAATGCTATTATGTATCATTTCATGTAAATATGTAGTGTGCTATTAACTGAAGAAACAATAATTATAAGAAGACGGTTCGGCTTATGTATTTTAAGTAATCCATACGCTATCGGAAGAAATAGTCACCTCTTTTTAATATATTAGGTGCGCAACTAAGTTCCCGCTGTTTGTCAATAGATGGCTCCAGCAGTAAGTGCTGGTCGATTTTGACACATCCAAAACGTCATGAACCAAGCTTAGACATATGGTAAACAAACCGCTTTGACACGTTAGTGATTTTGTTTTGGCATCATATACTTTTGGTTGTGTGAAAATGTCTGATTTTGTGCCAAATAATCGTCATTTGCGGGAAGTGTTGATTTTCTTATTTCATACGAAGAAAATGGCGGCTGAAACGCATCGAGAGCTCCAAAAAGTTTACGGAGATGCTGCTCTAAGTGAAACAACGTGCCGTGATTGGTTTCGTCGCTTCAAAGACGGTGATTTCGATGTTGACGACTGTCCGCATGAAGGAAGGCCAAAAACCTTCGAAGACGCTGAATTGGAGGCATTGCTCGATGAAGATCCGTGCCAAACGCAAGAACAGCTTGCTTCAGCATTAGGAGTTACCCGCCAAGCCATTTCCAAGCGATTGCATGCGTTGGGAATGATTCAAAAGCAAGGAACTTGGGTTTCTTATAATTTGAAGCCAAGAGACGTTGAGCATTGTTTTTTCGCCTGTGAACAACTGCTCCAGCGGCAAAAAAGGAAGGCATGCTTCTACGTCGTCGGCTTGGCCGAATATTCACACTGCGAAGGTTATGCTGTGTATTTGGTGGGACCAGGTCGGTGTTATTTATTATGAGCTGTTGAAAACGAACGAAACCATCACTGGAGAACGGTATCGAATTCAATTGATGCGATTGAGCCGAGCACTGCGCGAGAAACGGCCACAATACGAGCAGAGGCACGAAAAAGTGATTCTACTGCATGACAACGCTCGGCCTCATGTTGCCAAACCCGTTAAAACCTACTTGGAAACGCTCAAATGGGAAGTCCTACCCCACCCGCCATATTCCCCAGATATTGCGCCGTCCGATTATTACTTGTTCCGTTCGATTGCACATGGTCTGGCTGATCAGCAGTTTCGCTCATATGAAGACATCAAAAAATGGCTTGATTCGTGGATAACCTCATAAGACGAACACTTTTACCATAACGGTATTCGAGCTCTGCCAAAAAGATGGGAAAAAGTTGTAGCTAGCGATGGGTAATACTTTGAATGATTCATTTGTAACCATTTTTTCACAATAAAGTTGCATTTTCATAAAAAAAAACAGCGAGAACTTAGTTGCGCACCTAATAAGAAAACATTTATGGCAAATATAGGAATTATCTTTCCATTTCTTAAGGAGAGAAGGTCATTATTTAATTTATTAAGAGATTTCATTTTTCTAAATAATTAGTTCTTGTTAAAACAACAGTAATATTACCTTTGTCGGCGTATTGTTAAAATTATGTCGGGGTTGTTATTGACAAAACAAGTTTAGTCAGCGAAAGTGCCTATAAAAGATATTTATCAATCGAATTATATTTATAACGTTCATGTATAATCTTATTAATGACCGGGATCATGTAAAATGTGGATTCTAAAATTAAAATTAATGGGAGAACTCCATGTAACTGATCGGAAAAATCTTTTCATTTTACTTAAACCAAATTCTTGTTATGGAGAATATAATCCTAAAATATTAGTCTATTTCGAAATATTAATCGACACGTTTATAATTAAGTTGCACGCAAAAGCCGCCCGGTGAGTCTTGGCCGTACCGTTCCCGTTTCTCGACTTAATTCCTTTTGCATAATAGACTTTAACGTTACTCAGTGACCGAGAAGTACTTGGAAAGACATATACAGAATGCTAATAACAGTCTAAATGCAATGATCTGGCGACTAGCTCCAAAAACATTTACATGCGAGCACTAAAATAATAGAAATAGCTGCTTATATTGCTGTATATTTAATAAGGACTACTCTGCAGTACTAAAAATAATGGATGTTTTGGAATTTAAAACTGATCAGCAATGCAAAATTTACGCTGATTTATTGGACAATAAGTGATTGAGCAGACAGAAGCGCTAAGCTCGTAACAGCACAAAGGAGGCTCAAACAGCTCGTAAACAGAAAAAATTGCAGAAAACCAATCTTTCGAAGAAACGGAGGGCTTATTGTATGAACATGGAATTGCAAAATAGTCGAAAAGAGCCGGGAGTTTCCAAAAAATGTTATTTATTTGCTTCGTTATCTTTAAACATGTTTTTTTCAGAACTACTTTTTTGCAACTTGCGTACATCAAAACTCTAAAACTGTTCAGCCAATTGTGTTGCGCTTATGCGTGCATGTACATAATTTTTTTAATAGAATGAACTTACTTGTAAATAATTTTTATTTATTTAAAAGACTTTTATTAAACAATTAAAATGAAAGTTTTCCGTAAAATTCGAAACTTTTTTTTCGAAGTCGTTTATTTTCACTAAATTTCCAAAACAAGTTTTCTTTTGTTGTTTTTTTCAAAACAAGTTTAAGTTTATTCCTCGTGATTTTTATTAAAAAAAACAAATCTTGTAGGATTTTTGTTGCAGAATTAAAACTAACAAGGAGATGCCATAACCTAGTAAATCAATTTCTGAATGAGACATGGCACGTTCGTTAGCTGCGATGTTAAGTATCAACATCCTAATTGGGATTTGTGACAATGGGCCTTTGTTTATGAGAAATTACAATATAAAATTTGGATTGCGAGACTGTATCATGGATATATTTAAAAATGCGACTGTCTTTCAGCGAGGTGGCGTGGCCGAGCAGATAGAGACTCCTACGTCGAAAATTTTTGAGCCGGCAGCGAGCGTTCGAAACCCGGTGAGTTATCCTTGTGCGGTGTTTTTTTTTTCTTACCTTAGGTGTACCTAGCATATAATTAATGCTCTTCGAATATGATACATTTATTTTGCATATGTCTCGTTTTTATCTATTAATCAGAGGTAATTAGAGAAGTGTCAGGCTTGTTTAACGCAAATATGAATATAGACACGTATTTTGTACTGCTTACAATGCAATATATATTTTAGTACATATTAAAATGTTTTCTGTTGTATTTAATAAGTTTTTAGTTCTTGTTAAGAGAAGAGAACAAACATAAAATCAAACGTACAACAAGATATTCCGCGCCGAGAAATATAAGTAAACATATAATTTGAAAATAATATCGTTGAAATGTACAGCAATCTACTTGTCATAGAATGTTTACTTTTATAGGCAGGTTAAAAATATGATCACGAGAATATACAACTATCTTGATTTATTTACAGGCGATGAAAGTATACATTTAAACATTTGAGGTGATGCTATATGCATACAATCACTTTCTTATTATTTATCATCAGCATCAATAACGTTTTAATATGTACTAAGATATATATTGCATTGTAAGCAATGCAAGATACGTGTTTATATTCGTGTTTGCGCTAAACAAGCCTGAAACTTCCCTAATTACCTCTGATTAATAGATAAAAATGAAACATGCAAAACAAATGTATCATATTCGAAAAACATTAATTACATGCCCTAAGGTAAGAAAAAAAAACACTGCACCAGGATAACTCGTCGCCGGGTTTTGAACGCTTGCTGCCGGCTCAAAAATTTTCGACGTAGGAGTCTCTATCTGCTCGGCCACGCCACCTCGCTGAAAGACAGTCGCATTTTTAAATATATTCATGATACAGTCTCGCAATCCAAATTTTATATTGTAATTTCTCATAAACAAAGGCCCATTGGCACAAATCCTAATTAGGATGTTGATGCTTAACATCGCAGCTAACGAACGTGCTATGTCTCGTTCAGAAATCGATTCAGCAGGTTGTGGCATCTCCTTGTAAGAGCTAGAGTATATGCAAGGTTATCTCCTCAAAAACGATGTCTCCAACATCGACCTCTATTAACCATCAAAATATCCATTACTATTGCTCGAAAAAAATGTTTTCTAGTTCTTTGAACATGCATTTAAATATATTAAAACTTTACAAAACCTTCATTGAATAGTTTTTTTTTAATCCCTAAAGACTACCTACTTTTTGGCTCATTTACATGGAGCTCTTCTCTTAAGTCTATCTAGTTTAGAAAAATTGTGCTCAAAACATTTGATCAGATTAAATACCAAACTTCTCTTATCACATTTTATTCTTTTTATAGGTAAATAAAACCTGTCTCCCAGTTGCAATAACTTTTATTGGGGTTTCTATATTAGTTAGATTTCTAACGCTATTGCGTTCGATGCGGGATACGCTGCTAGTCGGTGCAGTTTAGGTTCGTGGCAGATGTAATAAATTTGGAAGCAGTGGTATAGATATTAATAAATGATATCTATTCTATTTGAAATCCTATGTACA
>NW_022639518.1:216136-223385 GCF_010583005.1 Odontomachus brunneus | reverse complement strand
ATAACGGCGGCAACGTGGTCTCACGGAGAGTAGCGTCGACTGGAGTAACCTTTGCAGTTCCCCGTGGTCTTTTCCGGGGCGATGGAGTCCTTGGCAGTCGAGTAGGCGAAGGCGTCGCCGGTATTGACGACCATGTGGACGATGGGGAGCTCGGAGCGCGGACCCTCAATTCCTCCTCTCGATAATCTTCGCTGTCCGTGCCGAAGAGGTCCCGGACGCGGTTACGGAACGCCTGCCGGCACGGGCTTTTGGCCTCGCTCTGAGGCAGTTTCTGTATGGTCTTCAGGTTGGCCTGTACGCAACGCAGCGGGTTAATTCTCTCCTTGTGAGGAGAATGCGTTGGAGTTCCTCGTCGAGGTCTGGCTTGCTTCGTGCTCTAGAGATCTTTCCTCTGTCGAGATCGAGAGCGGAGTCTGCCGATCTGGCTATTTCGCCTTCTATTTATACTCCGATTTCTTGTTGGTGTTCGCTATCTGTGAGCTTTAAATTTCCTCGAAAATCGCGAGGTTCGCGGTTCTCGGAATTCGAGAACCAGGTCCCGCGCTTCCGCGAATTCGTCGCGGGCTCACGCTTATCGCTGCCCCGCCGCATTTCTCAGAAACGCGTCGCGAGCCTCGCGCTTCTTGAAAGGGCGTCGCGAGTCTCGCGGTTCCTAGAAGGACAGCGCGTAAGGTGCACTCCGTAAACGGCCTTTTAAATGGGAGCGAAGCACCTCGCGTGGAGTCTCGCTTTCTGAGACGCCACAGTGTGAATTCTATCAACCATGTTATAGAAATATTCAATTCATTTCACAAGAGATTATAATTTACAATTGAAATTGGGTGCATAAAATTGAATTTTTTTGACATTACTCTAATAATAATGATCACCTTATAATAAATTCATACCGTAAACCCACTTTTTCGTGGGTGGAACGTGGGATGTAACAGATGGAAAACCCGGTCAATTAAGCTCACAATAGTGCCCCTCTTTTAACAAACAAAATAATGCGAAAAGAAATTGAGAAATCTCCTCGAGAAAGTAGGTTTACGGTACGAATTTACTATAAAGTGATCATTATTATTAATCAGAGTAATGTCAAGAAAATTCAATTTTATGCACCTAATTTCAATTGTAAATTGTAATCTCTTATGAAATGAATTGAATATTTCTATAAAATGGTTGATAGAATTCACACAATATTCAACACAAACTATATCATCCACATATCTATAATAAAATAGCATATGAAAGTTCAGTAGAAATTGCTTTTGTCTCAAATCCTTCATCACAATATCCGTTAAAATAGGAGAAAGGGGAAATCTTATAGGATTCCTAAACACCTGCTTGCAAATAACGTTATTAAAAATAATATACGTCGAATTTAAAATAAATGAAATTGCAGAAAGAAATTCATTAAAAGGTATTTTCGTCTTTTATGCAATCCAAGACCATCTCTTTTTGATACCAACAATAAGCAAGTCCTTTGGAGCATTAGTAAATAAGTAAATGATATCCAACAATATCAATTCAAACCTAGGAGGAATATATTTATAATGCAATTCTTTTGCTAGTGTAAAGCTATTTGAAATATCAGAAGTTGAAGTTGTGTAACGATTCGTATATAAACACCCTCCACACGTAATAACAAACAAAGAGAAAAGTGGTAAACCGCGCGGAGGAACACACGATCGTCCTGAGTAACGCCGAAGAGTCGCGAATAACACCGAAGCTCGCGATCAAGCCAAATAAAAGGCCACACGGTAGATCTAGAGATCACTCTGATCCGTATGTTAGCCGCTATCAGAACTCGTCTCTGAGCTTAAACTCCCAGAGATACTGAGCTCTCGAGACCGCTCTAACCGCTGCAGGGCATTAGGATCATAGTGTGACGGATACGTCACCGATCCACGCACAGTCAGTACATTCAGAATACTCAATCATGACACCGCATAGCACCAACCTGTCTCCATCGTGTGGATACACACGCGAGCCAACAGGATCCGCCGAGCCGCGATCCTGAAGAACACCGTTGGTTCCCATAGTGCAAATATACGCTCGGAACCAGTTCAAATGGTCACCCATAGCGTGAATACACGCTCGGGATCAGGACACTTCCGTCTTCAGCACGTAGATATACGTGTGAGCCGGGATCTCTGTATTTTGTCCCGATAGCGAAGATAACCACTGGAACAAAATCACTCATACGCGTGAATACACGCTTAGGCCGACACCATTAAGACAGTCTCCATAGCGGGGATACCCGCAAGAGACCACCAAGCAGGGAGCAAGGCGAGAATATCCCGCGACACGCCAAACCACCGACATCGATTCACACCACGTTCATACCGTTCCGCAAGGAACCGCCGTACGGACGAGGCCGAGGCCGTCCACTTGAACCGCGAAAACTCGCAATACACACCGCTCCCGATTTTCCGCGTATCGCGACTTAAGGCGGAACGACGACGGCAGGTTCCCAACGAACGCACGGAAACAGCTGATTAAAGGTTAGCCGAAACATCAGCTAGAATAATACCAGCAAGCGCACATCGGCCTTTAAACGCGAAATCAACAACGTAAGCGAATGCGTTAGAAAAACGTGACATAACACGCACCCCGCGACACGCTGTAACCCGCGGCTGTCTCGTGTCAAGCGCGCCTAGACTTCGACACCAACGGGAGCGGTGCACTTGGACACGGTGCATTTGGACACAGCCAATCACAACACCGTGTGATTAGAGACATTTGTAGGGTCCCTTGGAACAGCGACTTGTGATTGGACTGTGTCCAATTGCCCCGTGTCCAACTGATATACACCCGACACCAACAGCGTCGACTTCCGAAACGACCGAGAATACACGGTCGACTGTAAATAGCTCTTTTAATAAAACATCTAAACATATATCCTTTGCTTATTTACTTCTACGCCTATCTCGAATCTGGACAGTACCGGCGAATCGAATACGTCATCCGTTAGAAAAGCCGTTACAGTTGAAATGCTATTATGTATCATTTCATGTAAATATGTAGTGTGCTATTAACTGAAGAAACAATAATTATAAGAAGACGGTTCGGCTTATGTATTTTAAGTAATCCATACGCTATCGGAAGAAATAGTCACCTCTTTTTAATATATTAGGTGCGCAACTAAGTTCCCGCTGTTTGTCAATAGATGGCTCCAGCAGTAAGTGCTGGTCGATTTTGACACATCCAAAACGTCATGAACCAAGCTTAGACATATGGTAAACAAACCGCTTTGACACGTTAGTGATTTTGTTTTGGCATCATATACTTTTGGTTGTGTGAAAATGTCTGATTTTGTGCCAAATAATCGTCATTTGCGGGAAGTGTTGATTTTCTTATTTCATACGAAGAAAATGGCGGCTGAAACGCATCGAGAGCTCCAAAAAGTTTACGGAGATGCTGCTCTAAGTGAAACAACGTGCCGTGATTGGTTTCGTCGCTTCAAAGACGGTGATTTCGATGTTGACGACCGTCCGCATGAAGGAAGGCCAAAAACCTTCGAAGACGCTGAATTGGAGGCATTGCTCGATGAAGATCCGTGCCAAACGCAAGAACAGCTTGCTTCAGCATTAGGAGTTACCCGCCAAGCCATTTCCAAGCGATTGCATGCGTTGGGAATGATTCAAAAGCAAGGAACTTGGGTTTCTTATAATTTGAAGCCAAGAGACGTTGAGCATTGTTTTTTCGCCTGTGAACAACTGCTCCAGCGGCAAAAAAGGAAGGGTTTTCTTCATCGCATCGTGACGGGTGATGAAAAATGGATTCATTACAGCAACCCAAAGAAAAGAAAGTCATGGGGACTGCCCGGTCATGCTTCTACGTCGTCGGCTCGGCCGAATATTCACGCTGCGAAGGTTATGCTGTGTATTTGGTGGGACCAGGTCGGTGTTATTTATTATGAGCTGTTGAAACCGAACGAAACCATCACTGGGGAACGGTATCGAATTCAATTGATGCGATTGAGCCGAGCACTGCGCGAAAAACGGCCACAATACGAGCAGAGGCACGAAAAAGTGATTCTACTGCATGACAACGCTCGGCCTCATGTTGCCAAACCCGTTAAAACCTACTTGGAAACGCTCAAATGGGAAGTCCTACCCCACCCGCCATATTCCCCAGATATTGCGCCGTCCGATTATTACTTGTTCCGTTCGATTGCACATGGTCTGGCTGATCAGCAGTTTCGCTCATATGAAGACATCAAAAAATGGCTTGATTCGTGGATAACCTCATAAGACGAACACTTTTACCATAACGGTATTCGAGCTCTGCCAAAAAGATGGGAAAAAGTTGTAGCTAGCGATGGGTAATACTTTGAATGATTCATTTGTAACCATTTTTTCACAATAAAGTTGCATTTTCATAAAAAAAAACAGCGAGAACTTAGTTGCGCACCTAATAAGAAAACATTTATGGCAAATATAGGAATTATCTTTCCATTTCTTAAGGAGAGAAGGTCATTATTTAATTTATTAAGAGATTTCATTTTTCTAAATAATTAGTTCTTGTTAAAACAACAGTAATATTACCTTTGTCGGCGTATTGTTAAAATTATGTCGGGGTTGTTATTGACAAAACAAGTTTAGTCAGCGAAAGTGCCTATAAAAGATATTTATCAATCGAATTATATTTATAACGTTCATGTATAATCTTATTAATGACCGGGATCATGTAAAATGTGGATTCTAAAATTAAAATTAATGGGAGAACTCCATGTAACTGATCGGAAAAATCTTTTCATTTTACTTAAACCAAATTCTTGTTATGGAGAATATAATCCTAAAATATTAGTCTATTTCGAAATATTAATCGACACGTTTATAATTAAGTTGCACGCAAAAGCCGCCCGGTGAGTCTTGGCCGTACCGTTCCCGTTTCTCGACTTAATTCCTTTTGCATAATAGACTTTAACGTTACTCAGTGACCGAGAAGTACTTGGAAAGACATATACAGAATGCTAATAACAGTCTAAATGCAATGATCTGGCGACTAGCTCCAAAAACATTTACATGCGAGCACTAAAATAATAGAAATAGCTGCTTATATTGCTGTATATTTAATAAGGACTACTCTGCAGTACTAAAAATAATGGATGTTTTGGAATTTAAAACTGATCAGCAATGCAAAATTTACGCTGATTTATTGGACAATAAGTGATTGAGCAGACAGAAGCGCTAAGCTCGTAACAGCACAAAGGAGGCTCAAACAGCTCGTAAACAGAAAAAATTGCAGAAAACCAATCTTTCGAAGAAACGGAGGGCTTATTGTATGAACATGGAATTGCAAAATAGTCGAAAAGAGCCGGGAGTTTCCAAAAAATGTTATTTATTTGCTTCGTTATCTTTAAACATGTTTTTTTCAGAACTACTTTTTTGCAACTTGCGTACATCAAAACTCTAAAACTGTTCAGCCAATTGTGTTGCGCTTATGCGTGCATGTACATAATTTTTTTAATAGAATGAACTTACTTGTAAATAATTTTTATTTATTTAAAAGACTTTTATTAAACAATTAAAATGAAAGTTTTCCGTAAAATTCGAAACTTTTTTTTCGAAGTCGTTTATTTTCACTAAATTTCCAAAACAAGTTTTCTTTTGTTGTTTTTTTCAAAACAAGTTTAAGTTTATTCCTCGTGATTTTTATTAAAAAAAACAAATCTTGTAGGATTTTTGTTGCAGAATTAAAACTAACAAGGAGATGCCATAACCTAGTAAATCAATTTCTGAATGAGACATGGCACGTTCGTTAGCTGCGATGTTAAGTATCAACATCCTAATTGGGATTTGTGACAATGGGCCTTTGTTTATGAGAAATTACAATATAAAATTTGGATTGCGAGACTGTATCATGGATATATTTAAAAATGCGACTGTCTTTCAGCGAGGTGGCGTGGCCGAGCAGATAGAGACTCCTACGTCGAAAATTTTTGAGCCGGCAGCGAGCGTTCGAAACCCGGTGAGTTATCCTTGTGCGGTGTTTTTTTTTTCTTACCTTAGGTGTACCTAGCATATAATTAATGCTCTTCGAATATGATACATTTATTTTGCATATGTCTCGTTTTTATCTATTAATCAGAGGTAATTAGAGAAGTGTCAGGCTTGTTTAACGCAAATATGAATATAGACACGTATTTTGTACTGCTTACAATGCAATATATATTTTAGTACATATTAAAATGTTTTCTGTTGTATTTAATAAGTTTTTAGTTCTTGTTAAGAGAAGAGAACAAACATAAAATCAAACGTACAACAAGATATTCCGCGCCGAGAAATATAAGTAAACATATAATTTGAAAATAATATCGTTGAAATGTACAGCAATCTACTTGTCATAGAATGTTTACTTTTATAGGCAGGTTAAAAATATGATCACGAGAATATACAACTATCTTGATTTATTTACAGGCGATGAAAGTATACATTTAAACATTTGAGGTGATGCTATATGCATACAATCACTTTCTTATTATTTATCATCAGCATCAATAACGTTTTAATATGTACTAAGATATATATTGCATTGTAAGCAATGCAAGATACGTGTTTATATTCGTGTTTGCGCTAAACAAGCCTGAAACTTCCCTAATTACCTCTGATTAATAGATAAAAATGAAACATGCAAAACAAATGTATCATATTCGAAAAACATTAATTACATGCCCTAAGGTAAGAAAAAAAAACACTGCACCAGGATAACTCGTCGCCGGGTTTTGAACGCTTGCTGCCGGCTCAAAAATTTTCGACGTAGGAGTCTCTATCTGCTCGGCCACGCCACCTCGCTGAAAGACAGTCGCATTTTTAAATATATTCATGATACAGTCTCGCAATCCAAATTTTATATTGTAATTTCTCATAAACAAAGGCCCATTGGCACAAATCCTAATTAGGATGTTGATGCTTAACATCGCAGCTAACGAACGTGCTATGTCTCGTTCAGAAATCGATTCAGCAGGTTGTGGCATCTCCTTGTAAGAGCTAGAGTATATGCAAGGTTATCTCCTCAAAAACGATGTCTCCAACATCGACCTCTATTAACCATCAAAATATCCATTACTATTGCTCGAAAAAAATGTTTTCTAGTTCTTTGAACATGCATTTAAATATATTAAAACTTTACAAAACCTTCATTGAATAGTTTTTTTTTAATCCCTAAAGACTACCTACTTTTTGGCTCATTTACATGGAGCTCTTCTCTTAAGTCTATCTAGTTTAGAAAAATTGTGCTCAAAACATTTGATCAGATTAAA
>NW_022639518.1:209826-216126 GCF_010583005.1 Odontomachus brunneus | reverse complement strand
GAGAATGGGTGGACGAATGGATTGCTTCGAAACAAACATCGTTTTATCGAGATGGTATCGCCCAGTTGCCAGAAAGATGGCAAAAAGTTGTAGAAAGTGATGGAAAATACTTTCATTGAAATAATTTAAATAAATTTTTTACAATAAATGCTTTTTCTCAGTATTTTTTGGGCGGAAACTAAGTTAAGGTCCTAATATTTACAAGACTTCTCGACGTCGTTGGTTGGTGTTCAATTTTTTGCTCGCCGTGCGAATCTGTTGTTCGTCGAGAACGGTTTACAATCGCTGGGACCGCTTGCGGCCGCGGGACGTGGTCGGTGTTGTGTCACGTCGATGGCCTCGCGCTCTTGGCGATGTGTTTAACTGCGGAGCTTTAGATCTCTTTTCGGCGAGATCTGTTACGATGCGTAATGTTGACGGCTCTTCTTATGCACGGTGCAGTGCAGTTGTCGAGCCCTCACGGTTTAACGTTGCAAACGCGAATCTAGCGGTTGGGACGAAGCGGTCTTTGGGCACTGCGGTGCCCGGACTCAGTACGCGAAGTTGAATCGCGAAAAGGTGCCTTAATTACGGCGGACTTCTCGATCGCGTGTCTACGATACCGAGAGTTGATTAACCGAGTTAAGTCGCGCGGATGCGACTCCTGAACGACGGTATCTTGCTCGCGTGTGTTATGATCCCAAGATCTGAGCACGGATTCTGGATCGCGCGCTGACGCCTCAATAGTGGCGTAAATGTGGTTGCTTTATTTGTCTACGTTTTCTGGAAGCAGCGTAGCGATTGCGCGTATACGCCTTCGTGACAATTCAGAGTACGTTGGGTAGATAGAGCGGTATCTGGGGTGTCGACTTCACGTATCCCGAATCGACGGAGCGGTATCTAGGATGTCGACTTCACGTATCCACGAGTCGACGGAGCGGTGTTAGAAAGGATGTCGACTGCACGAATCCACGAGTTGACGGAGCGGTATCTAGGATATCGACTTCATATATCCACGAGTCGACGGAGCGGTATCTAGGACGCGGTGGTTTTGCAGCGGTGTTCAAAAGGTGCTTCTGCTGTCGGAGTTTTGCTCTTGTCAGCGGAGTGTCTCGGAAGAACTTTCTCTGTCTAGATTTTCGCGACGCCTTTTATATACCGAATCTCGCATGATTTCTTTTCCCGCGGATGGTCGGCGCTATGTTTACATTTTTTATCGATCCGTTTCGCTTATTGTTCGCAGGTTGCTTTTGGTCTCTTTTCCGTATGTTATATCGGACAGATCGTTACAGATTAATAAACCATTCCTATATTAGTTAGATTAATAAACCCATCTTTGTTAAAATGTACAGATAAAACAGAAAAGTTGTTGAAATCTTATGCCACCAATTTAACAACTTACTTAGTTTTTTGTTACGTCCTGCGATTTCTCCTTTTTTTTTTTAAGTGCTAACTCGGTGTCGTGAACTTTATTATTTAAGTCGCGGGTTTAGCTAGTTTTCACGAGGACGCGTTTCAACGCGAGCGGCTACGTTGCGATAAACGAATTAGAACGCGAAAATATACGAGACCGCGTATATTTTCGCGTTCTAATTCGTTTAGATGATCTAACCTGAGCAGATCAATTGTCGCGACGCGGGAAGAATGAAATTCATTTTGTGGATCTAGACTTTGGGATGTTTGAAGCTTCAAAGTAGGTTCTTTACGCGTATTAAGATCGCGCATTTGGTGATTCGGAGATTCGGAGCGGATGTGCGGAGGTGAGTCATTGAGTTTAGACATGGTAAAAATGGGAATCGGATCGTCGGCTTGCAGAGTCTTGAGCGTTACCTCCGGCGGTTCGTTACGTACCGGGGCCATTTTTGGTTCATGCGACGACATAAGTATTCCCGCGTGGTCGCTTCGTTGAGCGAATAAAATTTTTAAAGACTCCGCTAGGTCATCACTCGCGAATTCGTAAGACGACGTAGTCGTATTAATTTTATTAGACCTTGAAGGTTCTACGTATTTGCGTGCGTTAGCGTAATTTGATTTCGAATTTTCCTTTGATTTTTCGCGATTTATTTGATTAGATCGATTGATAATTTTAGATGTTTCCGAGAGTTCGGTAAACTTTACGCTTTTTGCGGACTTTGAATCGCACGGTACCGCCGTTTTGCCTGTATTAGCCGGCGATTGCTCTTCGACACGTCTTGCGTCAGCACCGTAATATGAAGATTCCGGGTTCGCGCTACTTTTATTTGCCGGAGCGGCTAAAATTTCCGAGACCTCGCGGAGACGTACTGTAAGTATTAGTAATTCAACGTCTTTTTCTGTAGTATTAACTGCGCGGATGTATCCCTTCCCGTTTACGCAGGTAACGAGGGAGTCGCCGACGAAGACTCCCTCGGTAGAATACAAGCGCGGTAAATATCCGGTTTTAATTTCGGGATTTGCGACGAAACCGGCGTTAGTCCTCGCAGGGATTTTTAGGCTTTCTTGGCCTTTAAATGCGATTTCTAATCCTTCCCATGTGATGATTTTAGCTCGATAATCTATTTGCGTGTTGTGTTCGGTAAAAAGTTCCGAGCCTAAAATACTTTGCTGCACGATGGGAAAGTTGTCGGGAATTACGTGGAAAGAAACTGGGATTCCTGAAATTCGAATTTTAGCGGTTCCAAACGTTTCAACCGCATCTTCAGTGATTCCAGTGAGTATAACTCTGATTTTAGTGTGTATGCGAACGTTTGCTTTGATTGACCCGATTTTCAGAAGGTTCGGCTCAGCGCCGGTATCAAGCATAAACACGGTCGGGCCGATGAGTGATGGCGAGTTTAATTCTACAGTGGGGACGCTCCCGACGGAGGATTTGAAGACGTAGACGGAAGTGGATTTTCTTAGAGGGGAAGCGCGGTTTGATGATTCGATCGGCCTCGGTTGTCGACCGCCGAGGCCGCTGGGGCGTTTCCTTGATTCGCACGATATGCATTACTATTGTTCGCCTGCCGTTTACGACATTCGGAGACTAGATTGCAATAACTGCATAACTTTGTCGGAAATGTATCGCGGTTCTGGCACGGTGTACGTGTGTTGTATGCGAGTGGATAATAATGATCGCGCTGAAGGATGTTGACGGGTAGTGGTTCGCGAGCGACGATGCCCGCTGAGCGAGGAGCGGATGGAAGGAATCGGGTATCCTAAGGTTGCATGCGAGGTCCCTGCTCTATCCGTGCGTTCCGAGAGTATGTCCGATCTCGTTCTAATCGTTTCGCGACGGTAATGGCTTTGTTATACGCCTCCGTAGGCGTTTTGCACTTATCTGTTCTCATCTCTGCGCAGTATTCGGGCGTTAAACCCTCAAAAAATGAATCGGCGACGTCCGCGTCGATTAATAAAACTTCGCGCCTTGTGAGGTTGCGCCCGTGCACGACTTGGTCGCCTTCGATGATTGCACGCGTAAATCCTTCACGCGTCCGATATAATCTAAAAACGTGCTCGTTCGGATTTTTGTGTAACGCGCTGAGTTGACCGCGATAAAAGTTCGGCGTTCTAGCCGGAGAAAAGGTTCGTTTTAGCGATTCTAACATCTGCTCGACCGTTTCGAGCGGCTCATCTTCTACGGCTAAATACGCGTAACTAATTAATTTTCCTCTTAAAAAGCGGAGGAACGCGCTTTCCTCTAAAGGAGGTATGAGCTCCTTAGCTCGTTTGCATGCTCGCACGAATTGTAATACTGATATGTTATGACCGTCGAATTTCGGCACGAGTTCTAATGCGTCGCGGACGACAGATTTAGAGATAACCGAGGGGTGGCTAGGAGGGATGTCTTGGTATTGGGAGACAGAATGATCGGAAGAATTCTCACTGTTTTGGGAGGCGAAAGAAAGGCGCGGGCGCGGTAAGAGTACTTAATTTCGCGTTCATGGTGTAGACGAATGCGCTCATCATGGATTCTAACGCGGCCGTACGTTTATTTAGTTCCCGTATTTCGCTTACTGGGTCGGCCGACGGTGGAACTGTACAGGATGTCGACAGTGTATCAACGCGCGGAGCGACGGAAGACAGAGCGGTACCGTCACTCTGAACTGACGCGGAATTAATTTGATTATTCATTTTTTTTATTTAGTTTTGCGTGATTTTTGAAGAGTATATAAGTTATAATTTCCGATACTTTAGTTTGTTATCACGCGAAAAATGAGCATGTGGTGCGATGTTTCGATTTGGGAAAAAGGAAATAACGAAGTCGCGGTTATGGTCGTTATCCCACCGCTGTCACCAGTTTGTTACGTCCTGCGATTTCTCCTTTTTTTTAAGTGCTAACCCGGTATCGTGAACTTTATTATTTAAGTCGCGGGTTTAGCTAGTTTTCACGAGGACGCGTTTCAATGCGAGCGGCTACGTTGAACTTTTGGCAGGCTGAAAGGCCGAATGCGTTTGTTAGCGGGATCTTGGGGTACGCGACTCTTTATTCGGCTTCCGTGGGAAGGTCAGGAGTAGATGAAAATAACCGTGAGGCGATTTGGAGTACGAAAATAAAAGGAAGTTTATTAGTAAGGAAATGCACAATACTAGCGACGCAAGGCGATAAGCGCGAAGTAATAATATAGTTTGTCGACTTACCCTAGTCGCCAGGTTCCTTCTGTGATGCAGGAGGTTTGATACACTGGCTATGGCTGGAGAAGAGTGTTGCCCTGGTGTGTTGAATCTGGTCTATATTTCACTCGCGAGACTGGTATCGGAGGTTTAGGAGCAAGTGATTCTGGGAGCAGAAAAAGAAGAAGAAGGTATAGAGCCAGAGAGGCCCTTTTAGGCCCTTCGGATGGTCGATAGTAGGGTGATTTTTGGAATAGAAATACCAATAGTTTTCCTGAGGAATGGATAAGGAGGGCTTGGAAAATCTGGTGCCCAACGGAAGTTTCGGGAATAGGGCGCGGAGTAGGGTTAAAGGAATATGAGAACCAATGAGGTTCGTGGGAAGAAGGATGAGAAGAAGGAGTGGTTCATGGAGAGTCTCGGGAAAATGCGTAATTTGGAGAGATTATCTGATCGGTGCCTTACAAGGTTTATTAGTTTTACAGTATTTATTTAGGATCGGGGTCGGCTAGGTAATTGGTACCTAGCCGCCAGATAGCACCGAGCAGAATATTTCTCCAAAAGGGAAAATGTTGTTTATTACCTTAGTCGGCTCTTCTCTTCTCCATCCGCTTCTGCAATGATAGGATTATAATATTTGGGGCCGCTGCCCTGGGCCCGATCGTCGGAGAAGTCGCTAATTCGTGAATGATACTGAACTGAGCTATGTAAACGAAGTAGAAGAGAAAAAGAAAAGGAAAAGGAAAGGAAAAAAGAGAAGTAAAGGAGGAAGGCTAAGAGGATGACCAAAGGAATAAGGGTTACGAGAAGGGGTCGGATTTCTAGTACTTGCCTTCCTTCTATCTGGATAACGTCTCGATATCTCGTGACGTAACATTTTAAGTTATCATCGTTGCTCATAAAATAACTAAATGTGGAGACAAAAGTTTCCTTGTGTGTAGCCAAACCAATTCGGATCAATTGAGAAGCATTACTTTGAATGATCATAGATTTTCTTATTATCAATTTCATAATTTAAAAATTTTTTTAAATCAAAAGGACAAGTGTAAAGATTTGGAAAAATGCATTGTGGTTTATAAAATAATTGTAAAAATTGTGACGCTTCTTACATTGGTCAAACTAGTTGGTCACTAGACATAAGGAACGTAAAACATTAAATAATAATTTTATTACCGACATAAACGTGATACAATCATACATATATGAGGATGGACACAATTTCGAGTGGGACGGAGTTGAGATTTTGGATGTGGAACGTATTTATAAAAAGCGTATTATATCAGAAATGCTACATATTAAAAGGCAGGTTTAAATAACGGTTTAAATCAACAAAGCGACATCGAACTTCTAGATAACCTTTATTTACCTATGGTAAATAATTTTAAATTTTATCTTCTGACGTTTAAAATAAAAATATTTACTATAACAAAATTTAAGTATTGATCCGAATGAATTATTGTTATTTGATGTTTATCAGTTGTGTAGGCCTTTCGTGACCATCTATTATGTGTTTAGGCGTTGTTTTTGCCGATGATATGTAAATCTTTTGCGATAATAATGTGACGATACACACCTGCATCGTCACTACTCCGGCCCGACCGACCATCAGTCGGACCGTGCACCGGCGCGTTGCGCCAACCTAAACGCCACAAAGCCGAATCCAAACAACGCGTAAACAAAGCGAGCGAAGAACGTGCAACAACACGATAACATTATAACCAAAGAAGCGAGCAAGAGCGAGCGCCGCGT
>NW_022639518.1:206925-209749 GCF_010583005.1 Odontomachus brunneus | reverse complement strand
TTGTTTTTGCCGATGATATGTAAATCTTTTGCGATAATAATGTGACGATACACACCTGCATCGTCACTACTCCGGCCCGACCGACCATCAGTCGGACCGTGCACCGGCGCGTTGCGCCAACCTAAACGCCACAAAGCCGAATCCAAACAACGCGTAAACAAAGCGAGCGAAGAACGTGCAACAACACGATAACATTATAACCAAAGAAGCGAGCAAGAGCGAGCGCCGCGTGCACGCGACAAGCACGTGCACAGCGAGCGGAGACAAAGCGGCGTCGAGTATATAATCCGCGACGCCAAATTAATCGAGACCAGATCGATCCGGACCGTCAACCAAACTCGATGCTACACAGGGAAGAGCAAGGTCTACGACCAACTCGTATTTGCTTCCTTAATCTACCGATTATCACATCCTCGCAAACAAGGACCGAAGCCAGTACGTTAGCTGCGCTCTGTCGATCTTTATCGACTCTTGTTTGCATCCTGTCAACGCCTCGAACAAGAACCGAAGCCAATAAGTTAGCTGCGCTCTGTCGAGCCTTCTCGACCCTTGTTCTCAGCCTCGTGACGAGCGAGACCAGGGGTGAATACGTCGAGACATCGACTACTCATTCCCCATCTTGTCTTCTGCAGCACCGACGTGAAAGCGAGCGCGTCTCCGCCAAGAACGCGAAGACAGCGTACCGTGCTGAGATACGAATTCGATACCGCCGATACCGCGCGGTCCCCGCGACCGGCCGCGCGAGCCGCGCACGAATCGCGACCACCGAATCGCGGCACGCGACCGCCTGCCGAATCTCCGAGGCGAGCCTAGCCTTCGTGCTATACGCTCTGCCTACCGTCTTAGCTGCCGCGGCATACCGAAACCGCGGCCCGGTAACTGGCGCCGTCACTCAGAAGAACTGTACACTAATATGCGACTACTCTGTACTAAGGCTTAATAAATCTTTTTGTTATTTTTGTTTATTCCTATCCGCACCATCTTATTTCACGAACCCGGACTCCGGCAAGCGAATAATTCCGTGGCATCGACACCAACCGACACGCGGAGTTCGGTTGTTACAATAATTCTCAGACCGAGAATGGAGGCGATCATTCAAGCAAGCGGGGAATATATTGAGTAAATGTATTCTTTATGGCCTTACAATGTGGTTAAAAAAATTTTATAAACCTTTTCGTTTTTGCAATAAAAAATATGTTTGGAAAAAATGTATCATTTGTCCGGATTTTGGCGCCGCATCCTGTATTACTTGTAACTTCTATGTAAGTAATATAATAATCAATATTTACTGGGGAGATAATGCAGTCTATGGACAGGCTTATTATACGTCATCTAAGTAAACAGCAAGGTCTATTATTGTTAGAACTTTTGCGTCAAAAACTACAATTTATGCTGACTTTGGATTTTCGTATTGCCTTGAAAAGAGATATAGAGTATAGAGATATTAGACCTATATGCAGCTTTAGATTGTGGAAAATTTTTATTAAAAAGTTTTATAACACACATCCACTGTTATATTAAATCTTGTAAATAATATATTGAAATTGCAGTCATTAATGCATCATCACATACACACACATGCATACACAAGTACACACACAAGCGTTTCTCGTTACCTAGGTTTCAAAATTTATTTAAATATACGTAGTTTAAAAATGAATATATACAGAATAAATCGGCAGAGTTTCACACGCCAGATGAATTTTATTTCGAGCGGTTCAAATATAAAGTGAAGAAATAAAGTCCATATAAATATTAATGTTGTTATTTAAGCAAATTAATCTCTGCTTACGTTCACATCTCATGTTATACATTTTCAGTAAACACAATAATATAATAGTTTCGTTATTGTAATATAACAGAATATAACATGCGACGTAACAGATATAGTACATATCTGTCATTCTCATAGATACGTTATAAGTTTCCACTCATACGAAGTTGCCGTTATATAACAGAAATATAACATGTTACTAAAATATTATAGCTGTTATATATATATATATATATATATATATATATATATATATATATATATTGGGAGTGTGAATAAGTTCTCGCCGTTTTACCATCAGATGGCGGTATAAAAATTTTGTGTGTATAATTCAAGATGATGACGCATCTATATTGAAGTTCTATAACCTATGTTTAAAATCAGTGCGTGTTTTTTCTTCGTGACGAAGAATTGGAAACATTACTTGCTGAAGATCCATGTCAGACGCAATTCGATGTTGCAAAATCATTAGGAGTTGATCGAACAACAGTTTCGAAACGTCTGACAGCATTAGAAATGATACAAAAAGAAGGATCTTGAGTGCCATACAAACTGAAGCCGAGAGACGTCGAACGGCGTCTTGTCACGTGTGAATAGCTGCTTCGACGACAAAAAAGGAAAGGTTTCTTCATCGTATTGTGACTGGTAATGAAAAGTGGATATACTACAGTAATCCCAAGCGTAAAAAATCGTGGGTTAAGCCCGGCGAAGCAGTAGCATCAACGCCAAAGCGGAATATCCACGGTTCCAAGCTCATGCTCTGCATTTGGTGGGATCAGCTGGGGGTAGTATATTACGAGCTGCTCCAACCCAACCAAACCATCACAGGAAATCTCTATCGACGACAATTGATGCGTTTAAGCCGAGCATTGTAAGAAAAACGGCCGCAATATAAGCAAAGACACGATAAGGTGATTTTGCTACATGATAACGCTCGGCCGCATGTCGCGTCACCGGTCAAAACATACCTGGAAACGCTGAAATGGGAAGTCCTACTCCACCCGCCGTACTCTCCAGACATTGCGCCTTCTGATTACTATTTATTTCGAT
>NW_022639518.1:200107-201238 GCF_010583005.1 Odontomachus brunneus | reverse complement strand
ATATATATATATATATATATATATATATATATATATATTGCTGAGATAGTTATATAACTAAATTGTTATATAGCTGGAATATAAATTATTATTTCTCAACAATTATAGGTATTTAATTATACGCAAAGATTACAAGCTATCACTCAAATATCAATTAAATTGTAAATATATATGCTCCTAAAAATATTATAATTATATATTTTGTATCAAAAATATTTTTAGTACAGATAATATTATAAAGGTATCTTGCCATTCTAAATTAATCCTCATGGTACACACTGAGTTACCGTAACTCAAGCTGTTTTTCAAAAGTGCAGCGTCTCAGAATGCGAAGGGGCAGGAAACTAGGACCAAGGGGAAAAAAGTTTATAGTCCCAATTCTCCCATTCCTCCGCTGAATGCGTTTATTCCACGCGCAGGAGCATGAATCGAAAGTTGGGGTTCAGGTTAGTTTTACCCAGTGTGTACTTTACGTTACAAAATCGGGCGAAGTAAAAATATCAAATATTTTGTAAAATTGCTTTAAACTGTTTTTTCGTTTACATACAACGTCCTAAAAGTGCATTATTCTGTTTACATATAGTTTCAAAGCATTAATTATAGATAAGTTATAATTTTTTTTCTAATAATCGTATCGTACGTATGTTTATTTCCAACTTTAACTTTTTTGTGCCAAGAAGTTACTATATATTCTTTTCCTTATATCTATACGCCTTTTTATTTTACATTTTTTCTTTTTTCTCGCATCTTAACGTATTTGTCTTAACCTGTTCTCTTTTCCTCCTGCTCCTTATTCCTAATATATCTTTCTTTATCCTATATGTTTCTTAACCGTGAATTCTTTTCATTTTTGGCTTTCTTATCCTTATATTTCTTATCTTATATCCTCGAAGGTAGTTACCGTCAAACCGCGTCATTGGCGCCATTTCCTTGTTGACATCTATGACAAAAATTTCAACTTACAACAATACAAGCATAGTCATACAACAGCATAGTTTATAATAGCGTTGAACATGTCAAATTTTGTGCCTGGAAACTACGATTTGCAGACAGCATTGATTTTCTGTTACCATTTGAAGAAAACTGCTGCAGAATCGCATCGAATGTTTGTCGAAGCTTACGGAGAGCATG
>NW_022639518.1:199804-200097 GCF_010583005.1 Odontomachus brunneus | reverse complement strand
CGATGTTGCAAAATCATTAGGAGTTGATCGAACAACAGTTTCGAAACGTCTGACAGCATTAGAAATGATACAAAAAGAAGGATCTTGAGTGCCATACAAACTGAAGCCGAGAGACGTCGAACGGCGTCTTGTCACGTGTGAATAGCTGCTTCGACGACAAAAAAGGAAAGGTTTCTTCATCGTATTGTGACTGGTAATGAAAAGTGGATATACTACAGTAATCCCAAGCGTAAAAAATCGTGGGTTAAGCCCGGCGAAGCAGTAGCATCAACGCCAAAGCGGAATATCCACGG
>NW_022639518.1:197774-199459 GCF_010583005.1 Odontomachus brunneus | reverse complement strand
ATATATATATATATATATATATATATATATATATATATTGCTGAGATAGTTATATAACTAAATTGTTATATAGCTGGAATATAAATTATTATTTCTCAACAATTATAGGTATTTAATTATACGCAAAGATTACAAGCTATCACTCAAATATCAATTAAATTGTAAATATATATGCTCCTAAAAATATTATAATTATATATTTTGTATCAAAAATATTTTTAGTACAGATAATATTATAAAGGTATCTTGCCATTCTAAATTAATCCTCATGGTACACACTGAGTTACCGTAACTCAAGCTGTTTTTCAAAAGTGCAGCGTCTCAGAATGCGAAGGGGCAGGAAACTAGGACCAAGGGGAAAAAAGTTTATAGTCCCAATTCTCCCATTCCTCCGCTGAATGCGTTTATTCCACGCGCAGGAGCATGAATCGAAAGTTGGGGTTCAGGTTAGTTTTACCCAGTGTGTACTTTACGTTACAAAATCGGGCGAAGTAAAAATATCAAATATTTTGTAAAATTGCTTTAAACTGTTTTTTCGTTTACATACAACGTCCTAAAAGTGCATTATTCTGTTTACATATAGTTTCAAAGCATTAATTATAGATAAGTTATAATTTTTTTTCTAATAATCGTATCGTACGTATGTTTATTTCCAACTTTAACTTTTTTGTGCCAAGAAGTTACTATATATTCTTTTCCTTATATCTATACGCCTTTTTATTTTACATTTTTTCTTTTTTCTCGCATCTTAACGTATTTGTCTTAACCTGTTCTCTTTTCCTCCTGCTCCTTATTCCTAATATATCTTTCTTTATCCTATATGTTTCTTAACCGTGAATTCTTTTCATTTTTGGCTTTCTTATCCTTATATTTCTTATCTTATATCCTCGAAGGTAGTTACCGTCAAACCGCGTCATTGGCGCCATTTCCTTGTTGACATCTATGACAAAAATTTCAACTTACAACAATACAAGCATAGTCATACAACAGCATAGTTTATAATAGCGTTGAACATGTCAAATTTTGTGCCTGGAAACTACGATTTGCAGACAGCATTGATTTTCTGTTACCATTTGAAGAAAACTGCTGCAGAATCGCATCGAATGTTTGTCGAAGCTTACGGAGAGCATGCTCTTGGTAAATCACAGTGCTTTGAGTGGTTTAAAAAATTCAAAAGTGGCAATTTTGACGTGAGAAACGAAGAACGTGGAAGACCACCGGAAAAGTTTTGCCACACCTACCGAGGGGAGTGCGAGTGTACGAAAATTTTCCTTAACATAACATTTACATTTATCATGTTTTTATGGATTTGTTTTCAATAGGTTATAAATGTATAAAAATGGCCTATAAAAATATTTGTTTTTGTGCGAGATTGATAATTTATAAATTTTACCTCATTTTCGCTCATAAAAAAACCGCCATTTTTAACTTACATGAAAAATATAGTTCTTGGATTAGACAGAAAACTTACTCGGAACATTTTAAAGTTCAACTTTTTTACTTTTCAACGATTTCTTATGAAACCCAAAACATGTATTTTTCATAAAATTATGAACATTAAAAAAAAACGATTCATAAGAAAAAATAAAGTTTTTTTTTACTTATTTATAAATATCTCTGAGCGTGTTAACTATATCATCATGAAACTTCTTTCATATTATTTTTAAGATAATTTTCTATCCATT